>NW_010318203.1:37469-39034 GCF_000700745.2 Antrostomus carolinensis
CTTCTTCTTTCAATTCTAGGGCTTAGCACCTTTTGCTGTGAGGAGGTGTTTTCTTGTTTCACAGAGCAGGTGGTCTCCATGCAGATCAGGTTCTCTAGCTGGATAGGACAAAAGGTGAGCATAGGACCACTGCTACCCCACTTTCCTTACTACAAGAATCTTGCCTGGATTGGCATGATAATTTGCATTCCTCTTATCTGTTTATGCCATTTAAAAGACAGATGTCAGTCAGATGTCCTTTTGTAGTCAATAGAGTTAAACACTCCCAGAGTGACAGTCATCCCAAGGTCTAATACAGATGGGAACCACTTACCTCTTTTCATTATCTGTGAGGGGAAACCAGATAACTATTTTAAGATTACTCAGGGTTGAGGAATCTTCATGCTAAATAGAATCACTCTGCAGTGGTCTGATCCGTGCGCTTCCTGAACTGAGAGAGGTGATCTCAAAATCCTTCTAGGAGAGATTATATCCAGGGAAAGAAGGCAAATCTATTGCTGGCCTTGCATAACTCACTGGACAATTTACTAGTAATGGAAACCATCTTTAGATAGAGAGATACTTGGCCTCTGCTAATGGAGCCATATTTTTATGGGGAGTGTCTGTACTAACATGAATTAAATTAGGGAATTAACATCATTGTACCTGATGGGATCATTAAAAATTACATACAGGGTGGCACAGTGGGGAATCTTAAATTCAACTCAGATTAATCCTCTTTGTCTTAGTAAAAAGAACAGACCAGAGAATAACTTTTTCTTAATACTGTAATGTAATATTGTAATATGGACTACCAGTTACTGTACTTCAGAGTCAATGTCTTGAGTGTTATGATTATTTAATCCTTTATTCCACAGTAATTTTCCATATAAAACTAAATTAGATCTTATGAATATTAACTTCAAGTCTAACAGAGTAAATTTGAAGGAAATGAGGAGATAAAACACACCTCTGTTTCATCCCTCATCAGAGAGTACAGATTCTGTATTTTGTTTTGGAAGAAGCACAATAAACATCTTCCTAATTCATCTTCAGTTTTGCAAATTAATGTTTGGGCAATCAAATTTGTCTAAGTCCCTCTTTTCTCATTATAGGGTAAAAACATATGACTGTGGAGAAAGAATTGCTGGCTGGTTCTCTTTGTTTCTTGGTCGTCCATGTCGCTTGATAAGACAAAGTTCAGACATGAAAAGCCAATCACATCAGAAAAATACAAAAGGTATGCTGTCGTTCTTAAGAATATTTATGATTCCTCGCTTAGTAAACATCAGGCTCATGGACTACATACTGACTATATAATTATCCAGATAAAAGGTGAAAGACTCATTCAAAACTGATCTATTAGGTTTCAAAGGGTACGTTTATACTTAAACTGTGTTTATGCTGCCCTTCTACTTGTTATATTTGGTGAAAATGTGCAGATACACCAGTCTGGGGTTTTTTATCATTACGACCATGATTTTGTCTAGAAACTCAATGATAATTTTGAAAAATGATAATGAAAAATCTATAAACAAAGACTTTATTCTTAGACTACATTTCATTATAAGAAAGGATCAAATGGA
>NW_010318203.1:39076-86844 GCF_000700745.2 Antrostomus carolinensis
TTACAAATTTGGTAAAATCTCATATTGCATCATTATCATTTACAGGTGTGAGGGGATTCTTGGAATCTTTATTTACTGTCTGGAGCTGAATGAATAGATTTTTAAGGAGAATGAATAAGAGGGCAAAGGAAAGATGGGGTGAAATTACTAATATAATCTTCCTGGTTTTTAACAATCATTTTAGAATGTTGGATTCATTTTTCTAGGTTTGGCATCTGCTACAAACATCTCACTGTCTCTTGTGAATGAAGCACAATACCTCCTGATAAATGTAGCAAGCATTCTGCAGCTGAAAGAACATATTTCTGCAAGGTAAGATCCTTCTGTTTCCAAATGTCTCTCAGTGGTCTTGGATTCCAAAGTCTTGCCATAAGATGCCAATACATCTGTTTTATCTGGAAATTTAGAGATAGTTACTTTTCAATGTTCAACAAATATATAGGTACTGAAATGGTATAATTATTCCTGTATTATTTATCAAAATTTGAATTACAAGTTAAACATAATCTTTCTGCCAGACATCTTTAGGAAAACTTAAACAAAATCCTTGTCGAGTGATTTGGTGGCAGGAGACTATTGGGAGCCAGAAAACTTCTATTTGTGGGAAGAACAAGGATAATTAGGTTTTCTCCACATAAATAATCTGGCAGGTGAAAATACATCTTGCTACTTGCTGAACTATTTCTTTCCTATGGGAAGGATTAAGATTTATAGCAAACATTCAGAACAGAAATATTCTAAAACTACTTGCAGGACTGGATTAATTTTATTTCTTAATTGAATTTGTCTTTACTTGTACAAAAGTAGGAAATACAAGCAGCAAATGAAACATTGAGCCAGCCCACAGTTCAAAGATAAGGAACCTATTACCAACTATATTTTCATATGCTGAGAGTAGAAAGTTGCTGTTCCTTGAATATAAGTAGGACAGGCTCAGGTTCCACAGAAAATCTGTCCTCAGTGCCTCCTTCATAGCTATGCACCCTACAGCCCCAGCATTTGTCTCTGAACCCCATTTTCCTGTCTCACCAAACTTCCCTTCCTCTGCTTGGAGTCATCTTCTCTCAGTCACCCACCAAACATGCCCCCTGCATTGAAATTCCTGTTTTGAGTAGAGGAGGAATATATGTATATGTATAGCTTCAGGATTTAAAACCAGTGACTAAATGAAGTATCACTACAGACCACTGGAGCTTGCACTGCCTGAAGGTTTTTTTTCTTGAGGAGAAGACAGTTGGGCAATTTTGGCATATCATCCTCTGGGAAAAATGCATGGAAAAGGTTTGAATCAGTCCATCTCCCAGCTGTTTTGACTACCCTTTCTCAGTGACAGTTAATGCCTTCTTTTGAGGCTTGACTGGCTCAATTACATATCCTTGGGGAACAAGACTTGCAGGCATCCCTCACTCAGACTGGGCTTTTTCCATGGTGAGACCCAGTGAGGAACCTTCTGGACATGGGATCTGAGGACAAAGAAGAGAAGTAAGGCACCAGAGGGAGCAGCAAGTGAGGATGGAGGAGAACAGGGAACTTTGCCAAACATGCAATGTCACTGATCCACTGATTATGCCTTCCAGTATCTTCCAGTACAACTAAGCTTGTAATCTTTTCTTCAAATGAAACTTCAGATGTGACTGGAGCTGCCACGATGCCTGAGAAGCATCTTGCTTCCCACTCTGCAGCACAAGTTGGAAAACTCTTCCTTATTTTGCCAAGCAGTGCTTTCTCAGGGTGCTGGGGAAATGAATTCAGCATAGATATACAGCATCATCATTTTGCACTGTTACTAAATTGTGGTGTACAAACTTTCCAAATACTGAGCTGTGCAATATACTTTCAAGAATCTGCATATGTGGGTCTTTATTAAATGTTTTTCTTTTTTATAAAGTATTATTTAACTTGGCATGTGGGTTTGTTTTAGTTTAATGGAAACCTCCTAAGATTTCTAACATGATTTTAATCTTCAATTGAGTTTTAACAATTTCTCTTTGTTTGTATCTTCTGTAGGTAAAAATTAATCTTCCAGTTTGCACTCGGTTCTTGAGAGGCAATCTAAAACAGAAACAGTAATTTAATTAAAAATTAGAATGTAACATACTGTTGGAGAGCTATATGTATAGGGAGGCATCCACCTCTCTGGTGTTGCCTTTACAGGTCACCTCCATGAACATCCCTACGGCCTGGCCTTATGCTCAAATGTTCTTGCTACAAGTACGCCTCTGAAGGTGCAAATACTCATTTTCAAATTTGCCTGTTAAATATATGTAATGTGTTCTGGATTGCAGGGCCCAATACTGTGAAAACTCCAAAGTACTCAGGCTGGCTTTGAAAAAATACACTAATTTTCACAACAGGTCCTGGCTGAGATTTACAGGATGAAGGTGCCCATCACTCCAGCTGATGCATGTTTGAGGGGGGGCGGGGGGCAAATGAAATGCATTTACTCAGACACATGCTGCTAGGTGATTAGAAGCAGTTCTGAGGGCTAGGAATAGGTGCAGGAGAGGTAAGGTGATCCTGAGCAGGTTCAAGGCAGAGATTAGGAGTAGTGGCAATGTAGGCTTGGAGGATCAGCAGCAAGGGATAAAACAGTAGAAACTAGAAATAGTTTTCAGCAGCTGGCTCAGGACACTGCAGGCACAGCTCTGAGGCTACTGGGGCTTTTGATGACCCCACCAGTACCAGCTGGGGTGGCAAGCACTGATATTTCACAAAATGCATTCAAAACTAGAGGCTACACAGGATCCAAGCCCCAAGAGCCCACAACAAAGCTAGGAAGCACAACAGTGTAACTGAACTTGTTCAAGACTATCTGCTATTTTCCTCCCTGTCTGAGCGTTGGTATAGTTTACACTTTCTGTTGGCTCCTGTCTCCTGCATTCATTATGAATTGTGTCTCAACCATGGGATTGTTTATGGGATCTCAAGGGAAAACCTGTAGCCTGTCAGCTTCCCATCCCACTTTGTACCCCCAGGCTGGTGGAGCCCTTGTGAACAGCAAAGGCTCGGTGGAGCAGGGCTTGTGTGGTTTGACTGAAAGTCTACACAGGCAGTTTATCCTTATGCATATTTGTCTGCTACAGAATATCACCCAGACTACTTTAAATAAAATCAGGCTCTTTTTTTCACCTAACAGGCCTCTTCTGCTGAGACTGCTTGATGCGAACAGTTTTCCCTGTGCTTTGATTTTGCATGTTTTTCCTAATTTTAATTAAGACACATTTTAAACTGTATATCCTTACTTTTAAAAAATATTTTTTTCCAGGACAGAAACTCCTCTTGTCACTACTTACCCAGGTTTCTGCCTCTGCTCTGGGGTGTCATATCCCAAAGCTGTCAGACCACAGCTGATGGAATATCAAAAGTTGTTCATGTCCGTAATAGCTCATGCAAAAAGAAATGTTCTTCCCCATTAACAGTGGCACTGAGAGAACTCCCTTGCAAATTTTAGGGCTGTCTTTTTTTTTTTTTTTTTTTTCCTAGTACTGGTTGTGTTCTCCTTTAGAAGGAGAGTGAAGAATGACAAATCAAAGGTACAGCCAGATTTCTGATATTTGTATTCAATCTGCTGCTCTGTCTGTCTCATATATGTTTTCTGCACTGACACAAATCTATGCTCTGGCAGTTCAAATGCTTGTAAAGTGGTGGAGATACCACCACACAGATTAATTTTTTTCAAAACACTTATCATTTGGTGCATTCTGCTGCATCCCAAAGGCAAATAATAGTAACATGAGCAATACACTCTCTCTCATAAAATGCCTTTACTGGCCTTTTTCACCTTCAGCATCTGCTGGTTTTGTCCCTTTTGCCCCTACAGCACATGCAGAATAAGTTTCTATTTGCCTTCTTTTTAGAAGCATTTAGCAAGTCAAATGATTGCTAACTCAAAAGATCTTTTCATTTGTTACCATTAGCCTTACATTGATAACTAATCAGAATTCTCTCATATGCATTATTCACAATTGTTGTCGACATGATTTCATACCTAGTTCACAGTTTCAGGTTACACCTCTAAAGAAGCCACTTAAAGGATTACAAATTGTAGTTGAAGGTTTACAAATTACCATTGTGCCATTTTCATGGCCTTTGTAATGAAACTTCATCCAGGTTATTCTGGAGAAACATTTGTTGAATCATATTAGCGACTAGATTCTTACAGCACAAGTATCTAGTGCAGAACTAGTTAAATAAACCTTATGATTTTTTTTTTCTCTCTATCAACTCTGTGAGACAGATTGGAAGAGCCATTGGAAATAGAGGAATTAATCCGACGTTTCCGTGCCAACATTGTCATCAGTGCACCGGAGTCCTTTGAAGAAGAAGAGTGGGCTGAGATTTCAATAGGTGCTCTGCAATTCCAGGTACGAACTCATCTCCCTTGTCCTAGTCCCAGTCAGTCAGCAAGTATTTTGACCCCTGGAGACAGCAATTTTTGCAAGACTTTGACTGGAACATGGGTGCCACAGTTTGTGCAGATGAAATTTATGAAATGTGTAAAAAAAACCAAAAATGCTGTGACCTGTGGCAAACATGCTTCAATATTGAGAGGTTTAGAAATATTTCTCCACACCTTTTTTTTTAATTTCATAATTCATAAAATTTCCCACCTCTATCCAGCTGAGTGGAAAAATAATCACTGTTTTGAGGCAGTTTGCAGCAAATATTTAGCCAGCATGTCAGGAGAGAATACTGGTTGCTGTTAAACATAATAGTCCGAACGTAAGCTCTGATTGCTGCAGATCAAGCAACTGACTGCCAAAAAAACTGGACATGAATACAAGGTAAGAGTCACTGTCTATTGACCTCTGTTGTATACATTTTGTCTTAATCTCCATTCAAGATATGTTTCTAAGTCGAGCCTGGTAGGGTTTTTTCATGTGTTATGCTTCATATCTAACAACATAATGTGCTTTTTACTGTAAGGAAAATGCTGAAGAGTTAGACATTGTTGGCAAATATATTATTTTGAGAAAAACTTCAACAAAGGATTCATCAAGAACATACACATGAAACCTAAGGGAATGATGCACACGTATTATGTGTTCTATTGGATTTATCTGGTCGTTAGATGTGTAATATGTATTTGAAAACGCATTACCTAGGTTGTGAAAGTGCCTTACTCATTGTTTTCTTAGGGATGATAATGAAGGTGTGAATAGCAGAAATCAGATCTAGAAGCTGTGGTAGACATCACTCCTATTTCTTTCTGGTCAGCATACTGTAAGAAATGGAGAGGCCATTTTTTTCAGTAAGGATGGAAATTATGGCTTATCTGCTCTCGTATATACTTTGAACAGTAAGCTGTGATATGAGTTACAGAAAACTGAGGATAAATTTCTTTACGTAGGAGATGAGGACAAAATCTTTGGTGTATAGCTTGTTGGAGGCTGGAGTTGCAGTAGGGATGACAGCTCCAGGTCCTGTTGTGGAAGATAGTGTAAAACTACAGAATAAAAATGCATTCCTGTTTCTAGCATTGAAATAATTTAGGAATGTAAGCTGCAAATAGAAAGGCTTATGCAACTTGTATTGTCTTTTCCAGTCTCTGTTAGGTCCTTATTCAGATACTGATGTAGTAACAGTAGAAATTATGTTAATTAACAGTACTTGATGCCAGGAAAATGGTAGAAGAAGCTGTTGAACAAGGCAAAGCAGGGAGAAATATTTCTTTCTCTGTCTTACTTTCTTGTTCTTTTAATAAAATATTAAAGCTGTGGAAAATCATCTTCTGAAAAAGCTGAGAAAAATGTATGGTTTTGATGATTACACTGAAGAGTTGTACAAGCAGTTCTACATGTACCTCAAAGAACTGATATTTCACTTCAGATCAGCATATAAAAATGTTTGCAATGTCAGGTTTAATTATTTGCCCTATTTGAAATTTATGATACATTTTACAAAAGTCGAATGTGTATATTGAGATACAGTTAAGATAGTTTCTATAATTTTCAGCTTTGCTATAGCTAGGGTTGCAATATTAAGGGAAACTGGAATATGTCTTCCTTCTTAATTCTAATACTTTAAAAGGTAAGAAGAAATTCATTGCAGGTTTTTTTCCCTAAAAACACACCTCTGTATGATGTTATAGCACACGTTCTTATTATTCCTTCTGATTATATAAACGTGTGAAAATTCACATCTTGCATTCTGATTATCTACAATTGCTATGCCTGTAAGAAAAAATGAGGGTTATTGTGTATTTCAGCTGCACTGAAACACTGTAAAACAAAGCCTGTTAGTTTAACTCCAAGAAAATCCTCCTGAGGTGCTAGCTTAATTTTATATTCAGTTCCCCTTTGGGCAAGTAGCCCTACCATCCCATAGATGAAGTGAAGCCACCAGGAAATACAAATATGGGAAAGTTTTCCTGAAAAAAAAAAAAAAAAAAGAAAATGAAAAGTGAATTAAAAAATCAGTGAGACCTTCACATTAGGTGAACAGGCCTGACCTCTTACGTAATTAAAGCATAAAAGAACACAGGAAAAGTATATGAAAGGTATGTTTTAAAGATGTTATGGTGGTCAGAAGCTCGTACTGTTCTGTGTTGTAGTGCTTTGATATACAGCTGTGAATCTTATTTAACTGAAATTTCAGGTTGTGGGTCCATGTAGCAGATGTCAAATAATCTGCATTGATCAACAATCTGGGGAACGAAACAAAGAATTTCTGCAGTCTCTGTCTGCTGCCAGAGGTAGAAAGGTCAGTACAATACTCCAAAATAGCTGTATTCAGTGAGACCTTCACATTAGGTGAACAGGCCTGACCTCTTACGTAATTAAAGCATAAAAGAACACAGGAAAAGTATATGAAAGGTATGTTTTAAAGATGTTATGGTGGTCAGAAGCTCGTACTGTTCTGTGTTGTAGTGCTTTGATATACAGCTGTGAATCTTATTTAACTGAAATTTCAGGTTGTGGGTCCATGTAGCAGATGTCAAATAATCTGCATTGATCAACAATCTGGGGAACGAAACAAAGAATTTCTGCAGTCTCTGTCTGCTGCCAGAGGTAGAAAGGTCAGTACAATACTCCAAAATAGCTGTATAGAAAGATGTAGTGACTTAATTGCATGCATAGTGAAATATCTGCTGAGAGAATATTCACGATTAAGTTGTTATGCTAATCATTCCCATTTGTTTTTTCAGTAAAAAGAGGATGCACTTACAACCCAGATATGACATGGTTTATTTCTGTAAAATGCTCAACAGGTTTTTTGTTCAGAAATTGACTATTAATATGCATTATTTTTTTTTGCTGTGCTTGCTTTTATTCAGTATACTGCTTTACAATGTGTTTATTTTGGTCTTGAAAAACATGAGCTGATGTGCTGATGTCATTCAAAAAGAGAAATCTTCAGAAAAATCAGGAAGTGTTTGAAATGATACAGTTAGCTCGTAAGACTAATGTTTATTCTTACTGTGAGAAAATACTTAGCAGGAAAAACAGAGCAGACGTGAAAGTAGTCAAAGTGGAGAGTAATTGAAGAGAGTAAGAAAGTGACTGGAGAATAAGTGTGAAATACAGGCCTTCATTTGGAGTCCTTCTGCTTGCTAATGTTGCATTGCTTCTTGGAATTGAGAGTGCTCAGATGATTGCTAGACAGCTTGGCATACCAGAAGCTTCACAGATCTCCTCCTTATTTAGCTGAAAATCCTTACTCTAAATTCATTGCTTCCTGTTCATTAGACTTCTGTGGTAAAATTTCATTAGCCAGTCGGGGCTCAGAAGCCTCGCCAGTACCAGCCAAACACCAGAGACTGGGCACAGCACAGAAGCAGAACAATAACAAATAGGTTGAAAATTGTTCACCCAGACAATGCACAACAAGTTACAGATAATGCATTCTTTGTTTGGAAAAAAAAAAAAAAAAAAAAAATCTCAGCAACTCATTACACAAACAAACAGCCATTTTTGATGAATGTTATCCTTGGTGGATAGCTCTGCTCCACCCCTGAGACAGGCACCTGGTGCAGAGTGAAATAGGGGAGAGGGGAGCAGGCAGGGGCTGGCTGTCTAGGCACAGCTTCCTCCTGACCTGAAGTGATTTAGGGATGCACAGCAGGCTCATCCAGATTGCCACAGAGCATGCCTTTGTGGGATGAGCTCCTGGCCATGGTGGGTAGCCTGAGGACAAAAGCACTCTCCAGGTAATGGTGAGCCACAGCTGGAGCATCTGGGACACTTTAGAGTGTATTCTGGCACTCTGGGCCACGATGCTGCCTAGCTGCACATGGGGTGTGGTATGTGGAGGATTTTCTCTAACCATGTATGTTTTCCTGGACTATAACTTGAATGCTCTGTAGAGGGAAAGCACTCTATTCAGGGACCTTCTCAAATGGCAACAAAACTTTACCCGGGACAAATTCTCAGGAGAGGCAAAGCATCTTCTGCATGTTTCCTGCAGCAAAGATGAGCTGCTCTTTCATTCTGATTAACTCAGCAATGCAAAGATTTTCTTGATAAAAGCACTCCTAGAACCAAGTAACTCGTTCAAACAGAATTAAGGCAAAGAGAACAATCCAGCCTCTTGAGAACAACCTGACGCCAGATAAAAGATGCATGGCAAGGCAAGACACTGCACAGCACAGTGCTGCTTCTCACAGCAGGAGAGTGCTCTGCTTCCCTCAGCTGCACAACCATAGTCATGCTGCAAAGAACCAGGCCTTCAGCTTTTTTTATTTTTCCCAACCTTCAGCACTGCTGGCAGATGGGATCTTGTGAGCATGCCCTGCTTTGCATAACGCCAAGTCCTCTGGGTTAGCTTGACAGCTGAAAGAGGTGGTTTGAACTGGTAGTTTTGCTTGAACTGGTCTGAGAAGACCTCAGAGCCCATCCCTCCTGGAAGTCATCTGTGGGGTGATGGTCACCAGCTGGTTATCAGTGAGTAGTACCCGAGGACTATGGTATCTTCTGTGTGCTAAGCAGACCTAGCAGAGGACATTGATCCAAACCTTTCACAGTTCACAGTGGGGAGGGAGAAAGAACATGGAGTTCCTGTGACTCTGTTAAATTGCAGAGTTAATCCTTTGGTGACTCATGTCTCTAGCATGCACTTTTCTGTTAAGGAGCCATCTAACAGACTTTTTTCTTTTTTATCAGATACAGATTCAGTGAAGGAATTTAGCAGTGTTTATTCTGAGCTATCAGTGCAATTCAAACTACAAAAAACAATTGCAGCAAAATAAGATTTAAACTAATTTCCCAATACAAGGGGAACTGATATTTTTGAAAGGCTGTTGTAGTTGCTCAGTTTCCAAAACATTAAAGATACTACACATAGGAATGGAGAGCAAACCCTGAATGCTTAACAAAAGAGCCAGATGTCAATATTTACCATTTTGTTTTTCCAAGAATATAGACCTGGAAAAATACATCAAACATTATCAAACTGGTAGCCCAAATGACAGCACTGCCAATGAAATTCAATAATGAGCTAAATAAAGTAAGGCTTGTAAGAGGTGGTTCGATATTTATTTCTGAAATCATATTTTTCTCTGTCCCTCTGAGACTCAGAACCTGGTGCTCCAGGTTGAAAGATTGAGGCTTTGCATAGATAGGTTGCAGCTGAAAATCAGAACCAGCAACTATAGTTAATCACACAAGCAATTTGCATGCTTCTGGATAAATGTAAAGCATGGTGCTAAAGCCTAGCCAGGTTTATGAAACCTTTTGTCACATTTTTTGAAATAAAACACAAACACCTCTACAAAGCGAACTTGAGCTCCGCTGCCACCAGTTCTGAAGAAACACTCATTAAGGATTCCTTCCGTAATTTTTGATTGAAAAGGAAAAATGAGCTCTCCTTCTGTGACACAGCTCTCTGTTAACTGCAGAAGACTATGAAAGACTAGGTAACTACATTAAGCAAACAGCATTAAAATAGCCACACGGTGTTTCACATGCATCACCACCTGATGCAAAACACACATAGGCAGAAAAGAGAGAACATTCATTGAATTCTTGCCTGCCTTCTGTGTTTTGTAGATGCAGTTTAACGCTAACAATAGCAGAAGCCCTGTGGGTAGATTTGCAGCAGTGCTATAAACTGGGACATGCTGTCAAGGTAGCAAAGGGAATTGCATTAGCAGTCTGCCCCAGCATAAATATATGGATAGTGGTACATCAAGGGAAATCCATTATGTTTGCACATGCCTTCATACACTAAAAGGCTTGTGGTTTTTTCCTGCGGGCTGTTGATCCTCCTTTACATATCTCATTGTTCCTTGGGAGAGCTTTTTTCCCTGCAGAATTAGACACCCTGCCATTGGATTGCTTACTGAAATGTTAGCAAGGATAGCAAATGACTTCTCTTATCTGATGCGTCATTATCTTAATTTTCATAGTAATGCAGGGCTTTACACTATGCAGTGCTTTTCATCTGAAGATCTGGAACATTTGCAAACAGTAATTGATGCAGTTAATAGACTTCTGAAATAATGTGATTCTCTTTTCTTATTGGTGGCTGCACTGGAAAATGCATTTATTTAAGGTAGACAAAAGAAAAATCAGTTCTTAGGAAAGTATTCTTTTGCCCAGATATTTTCAACAGAACAGAATGGAGTGTTTGACACCAAGTTAAAAGTTTCCCTTTTTTCCAATATGAAAAATAAACATGTTGAAAGTGAGTACTTCCACTCTCCTATTTTGTAAGGCTTTGCTAATAAGTTTTGGTGAATCCACAGCTAATAAAACATCCTCACATTAAAAAAATATATATCTTTGTCTTTAATAATTGCATCTCCCAAACCTTTGCATGGGGGGGAGGTTATGTTATTGTATGAATAAAATGAGTAGACATGAACAGGTAAATTAATCTATTGTGAAAAAGCAGCTGAGAGCTACATCCAGGGGCAAAATCCAGAACTCATCCATCCAAAGCTGGTTTAGCATGCAGTACCACTGACGTGCTTGTTACACATTCTAGCAGGGCATTTTCCCTACCAATACTAGTCTGAATTAACTGATTGTTTTGGAGCTGTAGCTTGAAGGCATCTCATCTCAGCCTTTGTCAAATGTAGCACCTCAGGTTTCTATCTTAGAAAAGGAGATACTGCACCCAGGATATTTCTGTGTCAGTGAATATCTAAGCAGTGCATATTACTGTTGATCCAGTAAGTGTACTTGAAACAACATGCAAGAATGACAGCATTTTATAGCTCCTCCTTTGAGTGTGATGACTATCATATGATTCACTGTTGGCAAGAATGAGTACATTTTATCTATTTCTCCCAGCAGTGAAGTGTTATGCTTTTTACTAATCAAGAAGCTTTACATTTCTTGTCCCTGTGAAGTTTAAGAGTGATGGGAAGAGCCTCTACTGCCATCAGAAGACTAAGCAGATAAAGCCACAGAACTCACAGTCCAGCACTCCTTGCCCAGTTCTTGGTGTATTCTGAGGAGGTTATATGCAGAATAAAATGTCCTTGAAGTCAGGAGAAGGTAGCGACAGCAGAGAGAGATTATGCAGTTCATTGTAATAACTCTGCAGGCTGTAATCTCTGCATCTGAAAGCCTCATTTTTCAACAGTGAAATGTGAGAAGGGCCAATCTCTACATTTTATCTTTCTCTTGAAACAGAGCTGAAATGGCAGGATGCAGAGCTTTTGTGGTTGCTTGAGGGGGCTGCTATTATCAGTATTTGCTGAACCAATATTTGTAATAATTGAAAAAAAACAAGGAAAATTACTTAAAAGATATTAAATCCACTACTGGTAAGCACAAACTAAATTTTGGTCTTAGGAACATTCACAAAAGAAAGAGGTCAGCAATTCCAAGCAGATATTAGTACTAGAATATGTATACCATCACCTTCAAAACTCCTTAGGCATCACCCAGTCTCAGCACTGAAAAAAAATACCATGAGACATTAGATGCCCAATCAGAGTAGGGAAATACTAAAGACTGGTATTCAAATAGTATTTGAGAACTTCTGAAGGTAAGATGTATTCTTAAATGCCTTTTCTTAAATAACTCTGAATTGTTCAAAGTGCTTCAAGAAAAAACTCTTACTAAATGATTCACAACAATAGAAAAACTTGTAAATTAAATTCTGCAGAGTGGACAGTCTGCCCAGATTTATTTTAGTCTCATTTTAAGATAACTCAAGATGTCAACACAATAAATATAAATAAAAACTTATCATGTATCAAATAAGTTAATTTACATCAATGAGTTATAAGTTATAAAATTCCTTCCTTTGTGAAATGTGCTGTAGCATGGACTAATATTAATTATACAGTATTTGTTTTATGATTGCCTGATTTTTTTAAAAGAACAAAATTATGGCAACTGTCATTTTTGCACTAGGGTATAGGAAGTAAACCCAGGTTATTAAACACAAGGCTGAAAAGCACACAATCTTCACTCACATAAATGAAAAAAACTGCCCCACACCAAATATAACAAGAAACATCATCACAGTACCAAACAAAAATAGACAGTTTACACATAATCCACACCTCGTCCCTTCACCACAATTACAACATCTCAAAATCCCCATGATAATTTTGTTAGTTCAGTTCATGCTTTGCCCGTTACCTCTCCCAGTTAATATCCTTATCTCAAAATCCTCATGGCCCATGTTGGGCACCGAAAACTGTGGTGGTTACGGCCTCCTCCCCACACACAGACACAAACCCAACACAACAGGACAGACCTGATCAGGTCCAACTCATACACCATATATGTGAAATACCAGTGAGATGAAGGAATAGCAGAAGTATCCAAAAAATCTCTGCTTGGGAGCTGTTTTTCTTTTTAATGTTTAGGATTATAAATGGACCCAAATTCAGAGACTGAGGCGATATTTGGATAGATCTCTGCTTTAGAGCATCCCTCTTACTTGGGATTAGGTCTCAGCCTTACCTCTTGCTAATTCTTCAAAGACTAAAAGCTGTTTTGTGTTACCTCATAACTGTATCTTTATTTAATTATACAGTGCAAGAACAGGAGAAAACATACTGCCTTCATATTTAGTCAGTCAAATATGCGCCCTTAAATTCAGTTAATAATATTTTTTAATTTATTGCTATTCTTTTTACCGAGTATATTTTTCTAAACCTGCTGTAAATGTAATTCCCTCAGTTTCAGGATCATCAATCCAAACAATAGCAGTAAATGTAATCAGGAAATGGAGAAGGAGAATAGAGTTTTGTTTTTAAAAATTATTTTTTCAGAAAAACCAAATGAATTTCATTTGCTTATTTATTTACTTTACACGTTAGAGTGACTGGTACATTTTAATTGTAGCCTACCAAAACAAAATACTGTTTATTGAAACCTGTAAAAAATGACAAGAAAATTAGTACTGGATTTCCAAGGTCCTCAGTTTGAAGAACAAAGACATTCTGAAGTCTACGAATCAACTATCAATTTAACATGGTCTTCAACATCAATTTATTTCTTATTTTACATATTTCTTTAATTAACTATTATCCAGTCATTTAGAAAATATTATCATGAGATTTCAAGTCTGTTTCTAAATACTCTACTCTTGGAAAACAAAACCACAAAAACACACCAGTCTCTTACTGTGACGTTTCCAGATCACACCCAGCTGTTCACAGCTACAACTGTAACATTCAACGTGCTTAAGATTAAGATGTCACATAAGAGTGCAGACAGTCGGATCAGGTTTTCAGTGCCTGCGAGGGTTGTGTAGTCAGTGGATGAAGTGGTTATTCTGTTCCTCTTTTCTGTATTATTCCATATCACAAGGACACATATATAAGTATTTCTAATATCCTATGTAGGATGGCTTCACAGGTAGTGACAGATAACAAGTGGTAGTCCTAATACAACAAACTTTGCGAATATTTTCTGTAAAATATGCTAAAATATTCATAAAAACAAATGAAGAGAAATTCACAAAGGCTAGACAGAACAAAGTTCTGTTAACAAAGCGAATAATTCATGGTAGAAGATGCAAGACTTTTCTTCACTGTTTGAACATACATGCATTCTCGTGCTGCCTAGCCTTTATTTGTGATAGTGCATTAACTGTATTTGTCAAGAAGCCAGAACAGTCATTAAATGACAAGACTTTGAGGGAGTGTAAATTACATATATGATACTATGGAACTCATGATGAAATACTTCGTTATTTATCCACTTACTTAAGGTAGTCTTCTTGAATAGCAAGGGGTTAGCTTTTGTTTACCAGTCTATTATAGTTAATTAGTTAAAAATGTTCTTAATTACATGGAGATAATACATACCTCCTTATTCTTAAAGCAGTATTGTTTTTCTAAATATATCTGGGTTGTGAGATCCTCTGTAGATCTGATTACTTTAACATGAGTTGCATCTCAATTAATATTTTGCTTTTTTCAGACAAACTTTGGCATATACCTGATGAACCAACCCTTGCACTCATCCTTTCCAGATATTTTATCAGTTGGGTCTCAAGTACTTCCAGTGCTGAAGGAGAACACAGAAATTCAGCCCCCGACATCTGGTGAAGAAAAATGTTCAGGATAGGTTTGCTGGTGGAGATGAGATTTATAAGCAACACAAGGGAAAAGTCAGTAGACAGTTATTAAAAAAAAAAAAAAAAGAAAAAAGAAAAAAACTTCCACTCATTTCCTTCTGGTTTAAGTCTTTTAATTTTCTGTTTGCTGTAAATGTTATCAGATGGCAGAACCCTTGATAATTACAGCTCACCTACATGTTTTTGCTTGTGATTAGGTTACAGCAGCCATAACTCTATTTTGCTCAATTGCTTCAGGATGCAACAGGTTTGATCAAGTTTTACTGGTGAATGACTCCCGAAACAAGCCCAACACTGTTGTCAGAAGCCCACATCTCAGTGGAGAAAAGTAAACACAACAATACATTACTTCCTTATGTTGCTTTGTTAAAGCCACAATTGGGAGAGAGGATGCAGGACATATTTTAGAAACAATGTGGGTGGGAAGGGAACAGTGGGAGAGTGGCATTTCCATTCAGCCTTTCAAAATGAAACAGAAGGTGATGTGTAGACAGTCTGAAAGCACCGGAGAAGAGGGAACTGTTATTGAGAAATCTGTGTCTCCCTCTTCAGAAGTGGAGTGTGAGGATGCCAAAATGGCACAAGGATCAATGAAGATTCAGTATGCTGTCTGCAAAACAGATTCCCTGTGAAGCAATGTCAACCATTTGATCTCGACTTCTTTCTCTCATTCTCATTTTCTACTTTCCCATCTGATTTATTTTATGTGATGACTTCCCACACACTTGTTTCCTTACATATTTGTGGATGTTGACACATTTTTTCTAATTAGAGATTTTTCAACTAATACAATCATGTTTTCTATACAAACTTTGTTTATCCTCAGTGGTCTCTAATGGCCACTTAAGGGAACTCTTGAAAGTTTGGATGATTCTCCATCCCAAACAGGTCAAAGTATTCTTTTTTTCTTACTCTGTGCATTTGATAATGTCCTTCTTAGAAGCCTTTTCAGTATTTTACTCTCCTAAATATGACCCATGCTTTGTGATTTCTGAGAGCAAATGTCAAACGTAGAATTTAGTCTGAAATATCAATTATTGTGAAAATTAAAAAAAAAAAAAAAAAAAAAAGCCACACACACAGCAAAAAAGCACATTGGAAGTCAGTGTAATGCAAAACTGAACACACTGAGGACAGGTGTTTCATGACCCCCAACATGTGTCCAGCCAGTCACAGGGCAATTTCATGCTTCCAGGAAGTCATTCTCAAAGAGGAAATTCTCCTAAATTGGCTGCTCTGTTGCCATTTGGAAAGTGAAATTTTCACCCTGTTAAAAGCACAGTCAGAACTTTCATCCAGTGTGATTTAGGTCTTCCTTGGGGCAATTTTGGCTCAAACTGTGTGAAAGTGCTTCTGGCTGAAGCAATCTTTGAGTTGTTTGAGTATATCCCTGGAGGGGAGCAGGTGGCTTTGTGAAAGAATTGGTCAAACAGTCATTCTGAAAGGGGAGCAACTACCGCAGAGCAGCGTACAGTGGGAAAAGGGAAGCGCATGGCTCAGCGTGTGAATCAGAATTCAAAGATGGTCTTTTTTCTTTATCTTCTTTTTTTTAAAAAAAAAAAAAAAAAGTTTCTTCTTTGTGTGTGTGTGTTTGTGTTCTTTTGAAGAACTGGTTTTACTCACTTCAGCTGGAACAGACTCTTATTAGTCTCTCAGCAGAGCTTTGTAATGGAAATGAGAAGAGACATTATCTGTTCCTTACAACCTGCCATAAAATACATGGAAAGAGAGAGGTGTTTCATATGTATGTAAACTGAGGGTCAGTTTTGAGAGTTGTACTTTCCACTTCAGAGCCCAAGCACTGCTCCTTGATGTCTGCTTTGAAAAGCAGGGGTTTTATCTGTCTAATAGTCAGTTATCTGATGATGTAATGAGCAGGCTTTTTGGAACCTTGAAAAGCAGTTTCCTGCTAGCTAAATCTCTTCACTGTTTCACTCTCTGCCTTTCTGTTATGAAGAATGCTGTTTTGTTGGATAGAAAGCCAGTAAAACTCTGGCAAATTTAGTATGAGGAGACCTGCTGTATGCTGACCTTCAGGTGATCTCTGGTGCTTTGCTCTGTCCTCTTCACCTCACAAGTATGTCATTTGTTTAAAATGGCACAGAAGTTAGAAAAGGAAATTGAAAGCAAACCTCAGCAAGCTCTGTTTCACTTGTTATTTAATTTGCCACAAAATAAGTCACTTTGGTACACAGTGACTTGACAAATACTGTTTGTGAATAGCCTTAATGCAATGTATGATAACTAAGAATGAGAGGATTTGAACTTTGAAAATGTCATGCTTGGTCATTTTGACCTAATATTTACAGGCAATTGCACTTTCTTTCCATGTGGCTTAGTAATATTAGATCAAGAATAATTTTGTCATTTTACAGAGGGGAAAAAAGATTTCTTCTGATGTATGAACATACTCATTAGTATATTCAGTGCATTTCCCAGAAGGAACATCCTTGTGCTACAGTGACAGGAAATGTCACAATGCTTCAGATTGATAGAAGAGACATAAGGAATCTTTAATCTCAACAAAGAATAATATTTCCCTTCTAGTAAGTGGAGTGTTCCTGCCAGTATTGATACATCTTCCAATCAATGTAGACAAATTCTTCTCAGTGCCAATACTCTGTGGATAATCTTGAGGTAGGAAGAGGCACTTTTAAATGACAGGCACTGTAAGTTTGTAAAAAGAATATCCCTGCCATAATGTGAAAAAAAAAAAAAAATAAAGAAAGCAGAAACTTAGCATAATGCAAACCCAGGTACTGCTGGAATGAAAAGGGCATAAACACTTTGAAACACTATATATATATTATATAGAAAGATCATATGTTCTATAAGGAGTGACTTCTCAGTCTTCAGAGTATATAGAAAAAAGACTATTTCATATGAATGCAGGCTCTTTCATCTAAGTACTCCCATTGCTGCAAAATAAATATGTGGACTAATTGCACTAGTGCTTTCCTTATATGGATAAGAAATGTAATTAAGACAGTATTTCCAGAGTGCTGTATGTAGAAAGTCTATCTATTTGAAAACTAAGTCCGTATTTCCTTACAATGAATTATTCAGACACATTCTATTTTCTGTGAGACTTAACTCCTTCTCAAATAGCAATGCAAAAATGGTGATTATTACAAGCTCTAATAATAGCCAGGAGATTGAAATCACAGAACAGAAATCAGCATTTTGAGGAGAAGCCTTAGGACTCTGTGTTCTCTGATATGACTAAGATATTTCAGATACAGATTATGATTTATATCCTTTCAATGGCATCCTTCAAAATATGGTCAAAATTTTAGGTCACTCTTCTGTCAAAATTATAAACAAATCAAAAGGAAGAACTGCATAAAAATGTGATTGTTGTTCATAAATTGCAGAGATTATGCTATGTATTTCTTCTTCAGTTTGATTTTTAACTTTCTTGGAAATGAATCCAATAAATTATATATTGTGCTTGACATGTCTACTGGTGGTGATTCATGAGTTTCACTTTAGAGTTCAAGAGATGCTGAGTTCTGCTTGGAGGTATTACCAGGCTCACGAGGCGAGTATGTGGCTCAGGACTGAAGGGATGTCTCATCGCTGCTGGAATTCACAGGTGAGGTGTTCCTCCAGCTATTGTGCTGACGACCTCTGTCTGTCTTGTCAGCATGCCAATGAGTTGCACACTCAGATTGGGCCCTGCACAAAATGCACTAATAATCACAGATTTCCTTTAAAATATGTCCAGAGGCAATCCTGTTGGAGCCACCTCTGTTATCCAGAGGTTGGAGCTCTCACCAAGGGTGTTGGAGAAGAGAAGGTTCATTTCCCTCTCATTTGCCTGGAGGGATCCAACACAGTCTTTCTCCTTGCCTGTCAGTAGGCAAGGCTGGGGACTTTAACAGAACTGGGTGTGCCTGGGAATCACAGGGAGGGCTTGTCCCTCCTTTCTCATGAGGTTTACACAGAGATGATCTGTGATTCACTGGGCCAGAGAGAGAGGGACATGGGCACAGGGAGACAGGATCTGCACGTGACTCCAAGCTGCTCATTCATGCTCTTCTGGATTCACTGAGGGTGGGAGGGGAAGGAGAACATGACTCTGTAACCCAACAGGTAGGTCACTCCTATGGAGGTGAAAGATGTGGGTACGTCCCTCTGTCTCTGATTATACAGCTGTCATAAGGCAGCTATTAGGACAAAACATAGACACAGCCCCTGGAGAAGGGAGGAGAAGGCAGAGTGCTCCTCTTTGCTGAGCAGGTGAGACAGTGGATTACAGAGGCTTGTCTCCTTCCTCTGGCCACCGGTGTTTAAGTACAAGGTGGAACTTCAGCAAGAATAGAGGAGAATTCATGAGGCATGTTTTGGAATAAGCCATTAGGGGAAGCGTGAGCTTGAGTCCTCAAAAGCAGAAAGGGAAATGGACTCATGTTTCTGACTTCTTGCTGGGTGCACCAGCTGCAAGGCCAGCGTGAAAAGGAAAAAATGTGGGAGGGAAAGAAAGGCAGCATCTCCTACAGTCAAAGTTTAAAAGAAAGTAGTGATACACATGCCTTTGCCACCCAGTTTGTAATTTTTTTAGGAAAGAAAGGATGTAAGCATCCTCACACCCATAAATCAGATTCAGAGGACTCAGAGTAAGTCATCGACAGAGAGGTGCCTCTTAAGCAAGGTGCCATTTAAGAGGCATCTCTTCCCTCCCTTTCATGTCAAATAGCTTACTTTGTTGCTCACTCAGGTTGATAGCAGCTGTGGGTCCCTTCCAGTAGACAAGAAAATAGACAGGTGCCCTGCATAAGGAGCAAAGTGATTCACTTAGAATGTGGACAGGGAGAGATGTTAGGGAGTTTTGACATGATGTATCCTTGAGCATCACTGTCATGTGCAGAGGTACATCAGGGACCTCTCTGTAATAATATGTGTCACAGAACAAGTTAGTTATTTTTCTGGTGGCACTGTGAAGTCATCTTGCAAGGGTGATACTCAAGACATATGCATAACAAATATGCATAACAGCATATTTGCTGTTGGAGAACAGACCATGGCAAAGGCAGGATGGGGGAAGAGGACAAACAAAAAAATACATGTAGCATTTGCCACTGAAAATTTCTGAGGGGTTTCTCAAATACCCACCAGGAAAGATGAAATGTGAGAACTTAGGGAATTTGATTTATTACAGCAATTTCATGGCAAATTTGAAATTACACTGATCTCAAATGAAGACCCTCTTGCCTTGCATGGCAAATGCATAGCCTATAATTAGGTGCATTTCTATGTTAAACCCATTTTCTTATGTGAGCTGATCTATTCCAGGCTTGCAACCAAAACTTGTCAACATACTGTAAATCTGGACATCAACAGCAGCTTCTCCTAGATAACCAATATATTCCATCTCTGAGCCCTTCTCATGGTTTTTGCCAGTTTTCAGAGGTAAGTGTCCCATTTGGGTTAAAGTACTCTGGCCAGGATTGTTAATGCAGAGGTGGTTCCTCAGTCCAGAAGTGAAATCAGCTTTTGGTTTCTGAAAGGTCTGTCTTTTCCATGAGGCTGTGTTTGAAACGCCAGCCATGATCTAATGTCAAGTCTGTTGTTTTCTGGTACTTATAATAGATGAATCAGATAAAGCTGTTGAAAAGTTTGTGAGTTACTGTTTCCCAAATCAAAACAATACTAGAAGGCTACAGAAGGCTCTGCACTGCTGAAAAATGCTGACCCCGTCTGTTCGCTTCTACAAATGAAGAAGAGCCTCTGAGGTATCCGTCATTCATGGATGTAATTCCCGGTGAGTCATGTATTAGATATTTGTAATTTCACTGGTTTAGCCAAATGCTTTGGGCTATTGCTCATCTTATCCTCAGAGCCTTTGTATTTACTGTCATATTCAAAAACTTTCTTCCAGCAAACCTTTCAATACTGAATTGAAATTGAATTTGTCTTATGTCAAAAGTTTGTCTTTATTCTGTTTTAAGGAACAAGAAGGCAAGATTTCTGTGTTTGATTTGCCATCCAAATCTCAATATAATGATTTAATACACTTGAAAAGAGAAGGTTCTTGTCTGAGTTGCTTTATCTGTCAGTCAGTACTTGTAAAAAGCTACAGTGTTCCTCAGTAAAGTCTAGTCAATTAGAAAAAAAGACCTAAGCTACAGGAGCTGGGCACAACTTGCAAACACTCATTGACTAGGAGAGTTTACATCTACTCATATATATATATATATGGGTGTGTGTGTGTGTATATATATATATATATAAAGGTACATGAAGTCTAAATAGTCTAAATTATTTTATTTTTAATCTTGGAAATACTTAGAAGAAGGCATGCAGTTTTTCTGAGGGAGCACAGATGTGGCACCCCATCTTTTGTATCAGACCCACCTGACAACCAAACAGCTGGTATCCCTGCAAACAGAATGAGTCCTGACACAGGTAAAAGTGCAGGATAAAGTGTGTCATGCAGCATGATACCCTCTCTCTTTCATTATCCTCTAAGGAGCAGCTTACAACAGATACACTGGCTGAACTCTGAGCAGCTCCCAGGAGCACAGAATCAGGACCAGGGGGCCCATGTCCCTCTCCAGGCACTGTGTGGCCTGGCTCCACTGTGCCCTCCCTCAAAATTTGTCCCAGGGACACAGTTTGAAAATTGCCACTGCTGTCCTGTGCTGTAGCATTGGGTTGTCTGTTGTGGCCAGAGACTCTTAGGACAATTAAAAGCCAATAGACATAGCTAATTTAGCTTGCTAAACTGGGAGAGCTTTTTGTTAACTAGTCATTCCCTCAGTTTTATCTGAGGGAAGTACTTTATCAAGTTCTCATGCTATTTTATGTTGTCTTGTCTGGTATCATGGAGTTCTTTGGTATTCACTCCATCTCACATGCTTTTCCCAGTGGCACGGCATGGTAATTTGGAGCTATTTACATGCAAAGTGAAGAATATGTTGAGGAAGAGAGAACCTGACATTTCACTGAATGGGTAACCTGAAACAATTGGTTGAATTAGTCAAGCACGATTGAGAGCTGTGTGTATCAGAGTCAGGCATGAAACGTTATGAAAAATGCAAGAGGATTCTTACCAGACCTTTTTTCTAAGTGCAAAACCAATACAAGCCAGCAATCATGTATTTAAGAAACTATATATGATCAAAATGAGACTGTCAAATATTGCAATTAGCATATTTATCTGCACTTATATTAAATAAATATTATGCTTCAAATAAGAACATTTGGTTTGGGAGGGTCATTCTAACCCCTGTTGTATTGCTTCTGATTTCGTTCACCAGCACCAAAATACTGATGGGCAAAATAGTTTTAAAAATTATAATTCCCATTTTGTAAGGGGAATTTAGCTCTGATAAAGCCTAAACAAGACACAGCTCTCTGAGCTGAAAGACTGCGAGTTAGCTGTATAGTGATATTACACAATCAGTCGCTTGGAAAAATGGCCATGACATTTGTCAAAGAGAAGAAAATCCAGAGTGATTCAGCAGTTAGAGGGGAGGATACAGTCAGGCATCATGTTATGAGTGGAGAGGAGTGCTTGATGGAAGACAATTCCCTTACCATATGCACACATATCTCTCAGAAACTGTCCTTATTAGGAATTTTTCTTAAGTATGTGTTGTTATTTTTCTGAAGTCTCTAGTGATAACCTTTATGCCACAAGGAACGGGTAGAGATTGAGAGACAAAGTGATATCAGATGGTAAGTGCCAGAACACAGTGAAATAATGGATTTTTTTTTTTTATTAAATGATGGAATACTTTTGCTGTCTACAGCATTCTCTATAGGCAAAAAAAACCCCATTAAAATTCAGTTTGGAAAGAGTATGAAGATAAAAATAAAAGTGAATAATGAAACTAAATAAAATTATCTAAGCCTTCTAGAATACATTAATACAAATAAAAGCAATTTCTAGGTTTTTGAAGCTCCATACCATAGTTCATCCTACCAATTCTTGTTACTGCAGCCCACTAACTGCCGGATCCTGGATAGAAGTCACTGAAATAATGTTGTTGTCAGCTTATCCTTGAAAAAGAGACTCAAGCTGGATACGGACGTGATGATAAAGCTACTAATCAATGTAGCTACATGACAAAGTAAACCTTAAAATCATGGACATTAAAATCATATCTGGATGTAGAGTTGGAAGGGGGAGGCTTCAAGAAGGGACACACTTTTTTTTCAGAAAGAGGAAACTTAAGTCTTGCAATGAAAAGCTGAAAAGCTTTCCAGCTGTAGCAAGACTTACTGGTTCAGAAACATCATGATTTTTGACCTCTTGATACTGGCATTATTTTGATATACACTCAGCTTTTCTTAACCTGGATTTTCTGTGAAAGTAATAACTACAGCTGTCAGATGATGTGTGATCATGAATGGCAGAAGAGGTGAAACCTCTTAAGAGGCTCTCAGTAGAACAAGAGACTGTGATTCCCTGATGCCCTTAGGGCAATAGGAGCCATGAGCCCAGGAATCCAGCTGGAAATGTAGCTACAAATTCATTAGTGGACTTGGGAATTGAGAAATGCTGCCTTAAAAGTGAGCTCTCCTGTCCAACTTTCAGTTATTTCTCATTTCTATCCAAAAGTACAGCTGCATGAACACCAGTAGTCATCAGACTACAATGACATGGACTCCACTGTGATTCCTTTTTAATTAAAAATGAGTTGTTTTCTTAGCTAATCAACCAAAAACTACATTGCAATGCAATAGCAACTTAATAAGATTTAAAAAAATCATTATGCTGGGCTTTATGTGAATTTATTCATGTGAAATCTTGTTTCAGTGCTATCAACGTTCATTACTTTCTGGTTAGCCTCTTGGTTACCGAGTTGTCAATGTCAGGGAAACTGTGTTTGAAGGGACTTCTGAAGGTTTCCAGCCTTCAGGGCTAGATCATCTTTCTCAAAGTTATATCCAGTTGAGTTTTGAGTATCTTCAACAGCCTTTCTGGGCAACCTCTTCCTGTGCTTTTCCACTCACCTGGTGAAGAAATCTTTTTTTTTATCCTCTCAGAAATTCAGCTTCTGACTGTTGCCTCTTATACTTTCTCTGCACACCTTTGAGAAGACTCTGTTCTTCTCTCTATCCCCCACCCATAGGTAACTGTACACTCTGCCCTTAGCTTTCTCTTCTCCAGGCTGAAGAAACCCAGTCTTTCCTCATACATTACTCTCTTCCTCAGTCTCTCCTCATACATCATGTGATGTGATCCTCAAACCTTCCTCTTCACTGAGAACTATGATAAGTGACTTCAAATATCCTTTGCTGAATGCTAGAAGATTTAAACCAAAGAACCCAACAAATTGACCCCTGAGCTACAGGGCTGAAAGAGGTTCTCCATCTGCTCTTCTGGTGAGTGAGTGAGAAGGATCACGCAGTTCATGCAGGTACCATTTCTCTGGCAAGCTGGGTCAAAATGTTACATTATTGTAAGAATGGATCAATTTAGAGACTTGGCTGTGATACATCTACTTTTGCTCCTCAAGGATTGGCTCTGAATTTAATTTTAAATGAAACCTTACACTGAATTCAGAGTATAAGTCTATTACTATTGATTTAATGGCTGATTCCCTTTTTGACTCAATCAAGGAAAAGGTTGTTTTTCTAGTTTCAGGGAGGTGGGGAGTGCTTAATACATTCATTGTAAAGCTGGAATGTGGTTGAAATCTTGTTCTGAGTGAAGTCAGCAGCAGAATTAAACTCTGCTGTGTAAACTCCTGTCTCCTCTAGAAGGTTGGAGGTAATCATATTTGCTTCCCTCAGTATGGTCTAAATGGATCTTCACAATATTCATAAAGCTGCTGTGTGACTGAAGCATTTCCATTTCTGTATGCCCAGATTTGGATACTAAACAAATTTGATTTTCTAGAAGTATGCGCTGAACACTCAAGAAAAATTGGGTTGATTGAACAATCAAATATCTGTGCAGCCCAAGTACTTCTGAAAGTTTAAACAAAGATGTACCACTTCCTCATTTACTAAATTAACTGCATCCAAATGTAGTTAATCAGCTTTTTCACTGTCAGCAGGCAAAGAAAGTTGACAGCTGTTGACAACTGTATCTTTGTGTTTCTCTCTTTAGCATATACAGTGTAAAAAATGTGAATCTGAACAGGTCAATGAGATTTTCAGGCAAGCACAGGAATGAAATAAGGGCTGAACAATTGAACATCCTCATTTTTCTCTCCCTGGCACCTGACATGCTTATATGTCCTAGTGCAATCCATGTATAAAAAATATAATCACATGGGAGAAGAGAATCCTCCCTCAGTATCGTTCTGAAATCCCTGTGCTCAGGTGATGAATAACCTACACAAATTCCAAGGTGATGAAGAACCAGAATCAGTGGGATGGTTTCATGGGGAAGAATTTGTAGGGCCAAAAATCTTTGCTGAGACTGCAAAGCTCAAAATAATTTCAAACTTTTTGTTTCTATTTTCTGTTGTGAAGTATTACAAGGGATGGGCTAGTGTTGCTAACATAGGAGCTGAGGTTTGTGAATCTGAAAATACGGTAGGGTATCCTTGCAGCCAAGTCTTTTATAACCAGACAGAGGTTGTTAGTAAGTCAGTCAACATTTCTTGCTTCTATGGGCTCTTTTTTCCTTTGATGCAATACCCTCATATGTATATATTACCTAGCTGAACTACAGAGGAACTGCAGTAAGCTGGGCTCTTCCAGCAGATGACTTGGAAGATTCCCAAGAATTCAATATTTGCAGTGAAATGCAATTGATCTCAAGGATGAATGTGAGCTCCGTGTATTAGAGAAGGATAGAAAAATGCAGGGAGGAAAGTCCTTGAGAAGTTATCATATCAGTCCCTCAGTCCTAGGCCAGCACCAAATATATCTGCACAACTCCTGACAGGTGAGGAAGGGTTCAAAAAGGATCCCTAATTCTAGCATTATGCAGCCCCAGCCGGTTGCAGCGTAGGGGAGGGCTGGACCGGGCAGATCCCTGGGGCTGGGCAGGGACAGTGGGGGTCCCTGGTAGGCTGCTGAGGGCGGTTGAGGGGTATATGTGCCTTCAAGGCATGAGCCCAGGGAGAACTACTCTTTAGAACACACAAAACTCTCTGCATGACAGTCAGGATCATTTTCCATCTGGGCCAGAAAGCAGCAATAACCACTTTGATTAAGGACCAAAGCGGTCGGTCTGCTGCTGCACAAGCCTGAGTGCTGCAGTCAGTCAGTTCCGCTGCTTTTCTCCCTGTGTTTTTCTGTCTGCCAAGTAGCTGATGTGGGCCAAGGACCAAGGCACTTGCTCTTTTCTTGCTCTTTCAAGAAATAGCTGAACTTGGAAACTTTTGTCATGCGTGTGCTGACACAGGCTGACACAGCCGTGCATGCAAGCTGTTGCGGACGTTGTGTTCAGAGGCTTATATGCATGCAGGTTACTGTGCAAAGGGCAGCTCTTGATGAAAAGGTGTTGTCAGTCTGGTCAACTAGATCTTATAATCACCACCAAGTTGCTGAGAGATTTCTATTACCATGTTCCCTGTACTTGTAATTTCTCAGATGAAGGCTGTGTATTGTTCATCCTTTATCAACAGAGCTTTGGCTGTTCTTAACATTTCCAAAATGGAATATAAAAAAGAAAATTCTTGTCAAACAGATATTTACCCGCTCTGATTGATGCTCTTGCAAGAGCTAATGTCACTTGAAGGGGATCAATTAGCAGCGTTTCTCTTTCTTTCATCATAAATCTCACTGAAGCAGGAAATAGTATGAAACCTGAAAGATAAATGAGTCTCATTAAGAGGAGTGAGGTACGATTAAACAATTGGGTACAGCAGGGTGGGTAACGTATCAGGCCAGCACTCAACTGGGGACGACTCATCTAATTGTCACCAGCTTCCGAGCCCAAAGGAGTGGTGATTCAGAAGTTAAACATAGGTCCTGAGGTACGCCATTGCAATGCTAAAAATTACGGTTTGGAGGATTAACCACACTGATCCCTATAAGTGAACTCAGAAGAATCCCTGAATTGATGAGCTCCTAATTAGCCTGAGGGATGACAGCTCATGATCAGTCGTGCTTGTCCCTAGTGTAAGCCAGCAGCAAATCATTGACTTCCACCAAGACGTGACTCTTCTGATACCAGTATGCCCATGAAAAAGCAAAACCACAGTGAACATTTTTCTATTTTTAATTTCTGTAAATGGCAAAACTCCTTTTGATTTCAAAAGAAGCAGGACAGAGCTATTTACTTAATTATACTAAGTCCTTCCTACCAAATGTAATGGAAATTAATGTGAAGCTCTGTTTATTGTTTTACTCTGCTGTGCCTGAAGCTGGAAAGGAGATATTGCTTTCCAACCAGTGAAATGAGAGTGGTACTCACTCTTCTCATAATCTCTTTGAAGCATCTGCGCTCGAGGTGGAAGCTAAGGTCTGAAATTGAGGCATTTTAACAAACAGTGTCAATGACCTTGTGCCTAGCACTGCACCTAGACAAATAATTGCAGCGCCGTGCTGTATGCCGGTGCTTACCTAACCCGCGCTTACGCAAGGGAAAGCATCTGGGAGTTGCTTTGCATGTTTGATGAGGGTGAGCAGCACAGCAAACTCGACTGGATTGCACATATCCAGGGCAGCTTGCTTTCACCTGAAGAGCAGTAGACCTGATTTTGCTTGGCCTTGCTGCCTGGACACTTTCGTGCCTACCCGACAGTCACCGTCCTTCCACTCCATCCTGCATGTGCTGCTGCAGGGTTGGAAATCCCATCGGTTTTACCAAGCAAGACACATGGGGCTGCTCCATCCTACTTAGGGACTGCAACATGCCTGTGGAATTTTACCAGACCACAGCTGTACCACCTTACCCTTGCTTTATCAACCGTGTTTTTCAGGCAGCTCCAACACCTTGTGGCCTGGATTCCTTTCTGTTCCTATGTTCCCGGTTGAAGCGATTGCCCCATGACCTGCTATTTCATCTGCAGCTCTCATTTGCTAGCCTCTGCCCTATCCAACCAAGTATGGAGTCTGGTCAGCGTCTCCAGGGCTGACAGCTGCAGAGGTGAGCAGGATGCTGAGGCTGGTGCAAGTTGGCAGCAAGCCCCATGGAGAGTGTGCCGGGCTGTGCAGTAGGGCACTTCACAGCCCTATTCTCCACAGAGAAACCTGTTTCAAGGTTAGGTTACTCAGAGATGAGGTCTTAGTAGTTAAAGATCTTAGCTAAGATCTATAAATTTCATGTAGTCCAAGATCCATCCTGTTACAGATCTGGCTCTGAGGGCTGTTTACGTGGTTTTTTTTCTCTGCTGTTTGAGACAAAAAACACACACAGGTGATGGGACTTAATTATTTCCATTTATCCACAGGTAAATGAGGCAAGATGTCCTTGTCCTTTAACCTTCTCCATCTTCCTGTGGAGAGCAGAGGATGATGTCCTTGTCACTGAAATCAGGAAATAAACTTCTTAACACCAATGTCATCTTAAGAAGCAGGCACTTCTTTATTACAGCGCCTGATGCACGGGGGATTGCTTCACCTATTGTGCATACTAACTCGTTTCTCTACAAAGGCTTTATACTTCTGAAACATGCATATTCATTAGTTTTCTAAGAAGTTATTAATATGTTCATTACGTTTCCATGGACTCATTAATATATGTAAATATCCCTTTCACATACGCAATTCCTCTCTCTGGTGGTCACCATGGTCTTCTGGTGGTCATTGATAGTCTTCATCACTGTGTCCTTTGGTTGTACTTTTCCTTTGCGCGTGCTCAGTTCTTTCTTGGGCCTGTCTCCAACACTTCTGTCTACCTTATCCCAAGGAGTTGGGTCAACACATTCTCTTGTCACATCCCAGTGATCAGTAAAACAAAGAGTCTTAATGCTTCCATGAACTCTAAGGTAATATATTTAGTTTTCTGAAATTCTATGATGAAGATACATTGTTCTTAACTCCAGTACTAAGTTAATGATTAGAACAGGCCTGGGACTTTACAGTCTCTTCTTGGTGAGATTCCTATGATTACCTAGTTCAAAGCTAACAATCCTAACTTATCCATTATGCTTTATAATTTCTTTTACTTCTAAATCAAACCCAACTCTTGTATATAATCAAATCTTGATTCTTTTATCAGAGTACTTGCAACATCCTGGAAAAAGGAGAGGTTGAGATTTCAGTCCCTTAAAGCAGATGAAGGAATTGAGCCCCAAGCTTTCATGTGGTGTGTCAGTACTGGGAGTGGCAAGCTCTGCAAAAGAAGTGCTGCTCATGTCTCTTGTCTAGGAAACATCCACAGGGCTCCACTGGACCACAGGATAACTCAGGTTTGCCGGGATTTAAGGGGGGACATCTTGTCCATTCTCCAGACTCCACCTCACCAAAATGTTAGGGCAGAGATTCACCCCTCTGCTGTCCCTTCTCATTATTGCACACAAAGGGGTAGGAAGAGTATATCACCGTTGAGTATTTGTGGAGACAAGATGGAGCGGCGGTACTTCTACAGGATGGAAAAAGAGGGAGAAGTTGGATGGTAAAAAGAGTAAATTGAAGGCAGGTCTCCCTATCATCTTGTTTAAATCTCTTGAGTAGATGGCTAATTATGATCAACACCAAAACACATTGCTTGCTTTTGTGAGCCTGCTCATGCCCACATGAGTAACTGCAAGAACAGAGTCAGTAGAAAGAAAAGTGGATTTCTGTATAGTTCCTCTAGATGGCAAACTTTATCTGTTCTATTTATCTTATCTATTCAAAAGCAAGTATGTTCAGGCTCAGCCACACTGGAAAAAACATCCTACAGTACTGGGACCATTCAGTCAGCTCCGGAATATCAGTTTCCAGAGTCCTAAGCAAGTTGCTGCAGGGAAACAAAATTGTGGATGAGGCATCCAGTCCTTGAGAAATGTGTTTACAGGTGGAATACAATTTGGAAAGTACAATAATGAAATTTTGTTTGAAAGATTACATATTTTGCAAGCCTCCTTACTGCACCTAATGATGAAGATGTCCACTTTAATCCCAGAAGCATTTTTCTGTGCTGAATGTGAGGCAAGTCTCTCTCTTTCTGCCCCAACTTTTCTAGGTATTAACGCTGATCATTACTTTCACTGTTGCTAAGACAGTCAGGAACCAGTGTAAGGAATCTCAAATAGAATGAGAAAATCAATAAAATTGCCCTGAGAGCAGATCCTGATCTAACTCCTGTGTAATTAGTAATGACTCGAGTGGACTTCCAGGCATAAAATTGCTGTAAGTTGTCTGGTCTTGTGTGCATCCAACATTTAAATCTCGGAGAATGATAATCAAGATAAACTATTTTGCATCCTAGTTTGCCTTTTGAACAGCTGTAGAACAAGTGTGATGGTAGTGTTGTGACACAGAATTGTATTACAGACTTCATGGTATTAAATGAGTTACTGGGAAGCAAGACAGTGAAGAATCCAGCCCATATCTCTCTTTGGAAATCAGAATACTGTCCAGCCCTTATGCTTCATACAACAGACATGGAGCTTGCAAAAACACTCTTGGTATTTATGAAAACCCCGTTCTAGTGATATATCACTGGTGTAATGGGGCTTTATATGACAGTAGTTGTCATTCTGCATTTTCTGTGGACAAAGGAGACAGTGTCTGCAAAGGCTGATGTTTGTGTCCAGCCTTCTGCATTGTTTCTGTGTGCTCCTTGCTGAGACCCCGTCTGTGTTCCTTCACCCGCATGAAACAGTTTTCAGTCTCCTCCACGGAGAGATCACTTCATTCATTTCCCAGGTGATACCATATAAGGCATTTTGCTCAGGTGTGATAAATGGAATATTTCATCAATTTTCTTGGGAGATTTTGCTATGGCCCTAATGATCTATTTGAATTTTTATGTTCAATTTAAGTTTGTCCTGTCTTAGTTTCAACACATTACTTATTATTATATCCCTCAACATTGATTTTCTTTCCTTCCACTCATTAAGTCGTGTACCTTCTCATGCCTCTGACTAGACTTTAAGGGTCTCAGACTATGGATTTTTATTTGTTCTATAAAATTTCTGAGCAATCTTTAAATGCTGTGCAAATACATAATGATCCTAGTCATAGTTTGCTCTGCCTTAAGTGATTTGTCTCTTTTTCACCTTTTCATCTGTCAAATAGTCTTCAGCCAGAAATTGCCTATAGCTTACCCAAGCTCTCTTAGTTTTCATCAAATTGATCTTCCCAGCCTGGAGATCATTACTGGTACCACTTGACCTCCCTGTGACTCAGGATTTGCTTTCTAGCAGAGGGATGCCCAGACCTCTGTGCAGTTTTGCTGACCACATCTCAGCCAAGACTCCTTGAGAGAGTTTCTCCTCTCACCTCTGATGAGATGCCTCTTTGGTCAGCTTCCTTCTGCTACCACGCTGCATCACACACTCAAATCCCTGACAGTGCCTTTTCTTCTTGCCTTGAGCCCCCCACTTTTCACTTGCCTGGTGACTATGTCTGCCCTAGATAATGAAGTGTTTTTTGCATGGTTCTTGCATAACTATTCCAGTCAGGGCACCAAGAGACCTGTTTTCTTGATTTCCTCTGCTTAGGGTCACTGTGCACCTCAGTGGTTTGTGATCAGATATTAACTGTCCCCCAAAATAACAGGGGAAGTGGATTAATTTAATTCCTCTGGCTTTTACTGAATCAGAGGGTCGACTGATAATGAACAGGGGAATGTGCCATGACCTTACACTACAATACATAAAAGGCATGACAATATAATTTTGGCCATCACCATCAATGAGCATGACTGAATTTTTGTGTTGTCCAGAACAATTTTTTTCCCCTTATTTTGACAAGAAAGCTATAACTTAATCTGGCTTGATCTGAGACAACAGACTTTCTTTTCTCTTGATATTTCCCCCAGTTTTATTGCTGAAGGAGAAAAAAAAAAAAAAAAGGCTAACTGGCTCTCCTTAAAAGCAAATACACAGCAAGCACAACCCAGTGCACGTGGTGTCCCAAGGAGCCTTCTCTTCCCTCCCTGAGGCACAGGTACAGCATTCTAGGAGGTCCATAGATGCTCAGTGTTCCCTTTTCCTATTGCATCTGATTTCATATCCTTTGCATATATTTATTATATCCCTTTAAACTGACACAGGGTGGTGGGAATCCCTGCCCTCTAGCTCTCAGCTCCTCAGTGCGACTGGCAAATGACACCCTTCCCCTGGGTGTTTGATGGAGACGTGCTATGGGATCAAATCTGACACAGGTCCCTGTGCTGTGCCCTTACACAAGATGGCCTTGGTCTTACCTCATGGCAGAGAGGAATAATCACCATCCCAACCGCCTGTTTTCACATAGCAGGCGTTTCTCCACTCTCATTAAAAGATGCCCCTGACTGATAGGTAGGTGCACGTAGAACTTCTCTTTCAAGGTCAGTGTATCCCAAAGCATCCAGATAAATGTCCGAAAATCTTTTGGAAATATGTGTGTGTAACTGCTGAGAAAAATGATGATGTTACTGACTGTTATGCTGAATAAGCAGTGAAGGAAACACTGGTCTGTGACAATGTGCCAGCAAGGGAATTTGAGAAGAGGATATATTTCCTCACAGATTTGTATATGAAATATGCTGTGGTTGTGGTGTATTGCAGCCGAGCATTACTCAAGTTTAGGCTCTCCTTTTCTTTCCTTTATTTTTTTTTATACTGGTACTCTGGATATATGTGTAATCACCCCTGCCCACACTTTTTAGGCACTTTTATCTCCTCTTTTCTTCACACTACTCAGAAGTGGATCTGTGAGCACTGCTTGAATATTTATATTTCTTGTATTGTATTTTTACGCCATCTTCAAGTAAGAATCAGTGGAAAGACCCTGAGGAAATGATTTCTGGCCTGTTTTTCTAGTTGCAAAGGAGTAGGTCATGCAAACTAAACACATCCCTTCATCCTTTGCTCCGAGCTATTCCCCTGGGCTGGAGTAGACCCAGAGGGCAGGATCTCTCACAAGGAGCTCAGTGCATGGAGGCTATATTATCCTTTTGTGGGGTGCATCAGCCCTTGCATAGATTAGTTTTTCTGCCTGATAGGAAGAGGGAGGAATGAAATGGGAGGGCAAGTTACAATCCCCTTTTTTCCCTTACAGTGGGCAGTGAGTCTGTAACAACTTGGGCTCTTGTTTTAAAAGCCCTGGCATTTTTCTAACTGAGGAGCAGTTTAAGCACAGCATGAGTAAAATCTGAGCTCATGTTCTGCTGTCTCTTTCATTAAATGTGCAGTGGTGTGGAGGTGTGCAGTTCTTCATGAGTTGAGTTCATCACCGACTTTTTTGATGAGATATATTTTAAGAACATTATAGAAATGCACGTGTATAGATATATGATAACACTTCTCACAAATCAGAAACGCCTCATAACGCTGACGAAATGGAGCTTTGGAATAAAGTATTTCTTTACCTACCTCAATAACAAATGTGATAGATGTCTTACCCTATCCTACACTGCAGTATATATTGATGGCTGTGTATCATACCTCTAAATGTGCAATGAAGACAAGCTAGCAAATTCTGTGCCTCTGGAAAAGCCATGCTTTGCAAGTCTAGCCTATACATATTCTTAAATTGTGTTCATACTGATAGCATATACTAAGTGTACTTTATTATGAAGAAGGAGAGAATGGCTGCCAGCTGGATGGCATTTGCAAATGATCCATCCCTAATCTGCTCTTCCAGAGCATGACCTACATCTTGTTGCTCTCATTCCCCTTTTCTTTGAATGATTAACTCTCAGTTCATGAGACTTTTCCAAGCAGGACCTATCATTCAGGGTGCCTAGTAAGAACCAAGTGCTTTTGGCTGCTTGCGTTCAGCTTCCTGTTTCCCACAGCAGAACCATCCCAGATCTCCTTAAAAACAGCATCATAAACTTTAACCCGAAGTCCCAGGGACCCAGTATAATACTTTATTGGAAAATCATCAGTCATTGCACTGTCACAGTCATATATTTTCCTGTACACAGGAATAGGCAGGCATCATGGACAGGAACTGGCATCTAAAGGCCAGTCCAATATTCAGAGCAAAGCAAGGCTTCCAGGTATCACTGGAGCCGTGAAGGGAGGCAGGATTTCTCACCTAATGGCTTGCCAGTGGTCATAACCCAGCCTGGGCTTCCTTTGTAAGAAGCTTTTCTAATGTAAACAGTGCTCTTTAGGTTTCAAGGAAGCCCTAGGGAAAATGACTGGCTGTACAAAGGACTTTTGTTGTCACTTGACCAGTTGGCTCACTCAGCATCTTACATCTCCCACTGCCCTTTGGTCAGAGTCATGTTATTATGAGTGTGTAATTGTGTGTTTAGCTACTAGCTCCTCTGTTAGGGCTACAATTTAAAATAATTAAGGAATCTAATTTACATCAGTGATACTCCCCATATGAGCTCTATACAAGGCTATAATAAGCTAATTTATAAATGACACATATTTCCCCTAAACTCAGACAAAATGAAAAGTATAAAAACGAGAAGGACTGACTGGCTATGTGCTCATGAGAGCTCATTCCAAAAATAGGGCTGGGCTTGTTAAAAATGCATTTGCTGAGGTGTACGAGCAATTTGAAAGTTTCTTTATAGTTTTCAGAGGAAAATTAGACTAATTCACGAATAACTGAGTCACAAGGCATTTTCACTGGCTATTTTTTAGCAAGGGAAGTAACATCTGCTTCGCGCACAGTGTTGGCAAACAGATTTTAATTGTTTGCAATTTGATTTTTGAGAACTAGTCAAGCTGAGGGTTAAGAGAAGGCTCTTAGACACGGGCAAATTTCCAAAGCAATTTGAGACCCCATTCACTCATTAAAGTCGGCGTCAAGAAGCATGTTTTCACATGACCTTTAAGAAGTTCTTTAATTCATTTTTAATATATCAACCTTCTCTTTCTCCTCCAGTATAAACAGCAGCTTTATACAGATTTTTTTTTTCCTCTATGTCTCAGCAAAGGCAGGAAAAGGCACTGCTGACACTGAGCCAGGAGAAAAGGAAGGTGAAAGAAGATGTCTCTCTCTCTTTAATAGCCTGACACAGCAGGGTGGCTGCCCACAGATTAGGAAACTGAAAGCCTCCGCATTACCCAAGCAGTGAGTGTTTTGCCTTTGGGTTACCCAAATGGCTGCAGCAGGTCAGCCCCAGCACTTCCACCTCTGCTGACCAGGAGGCTGATTCAGGCCCTCTCTGGCTCCAATCATGCCATTGCATCTCATGTGTTCATGAGATCAAGCCTCAGCTGCCATCGTTCATGGTAGGACGATAAAAAACTTGCTCCAGTTTCTCTTGGGTTGCCTTTGCCTGAACCATTCAGCTGAGCATCTTTTCCCCCTCTGGTCCTTGCTCCTCTGGGGGGATCCCTCTCACCGTCTCTTCTTCCTCAGTGTCCATGCTGAAATCACAGGAGGGTTTTGTTCCACTGGAAATGTTCACTTGCCTGCTGGGTGGCAAAAGGGAGAAGTTGCACAGAAACTGAGCTAAGGCAGTGCCCAATAAAACCAGAATGTCCGCAGACTAATGGCTGTAACTGGGGTCAAATGCAAAGCCTATTCCTCTCCCAAGCTGCCCCACAAAAATGCCCAAAACTTTGCACAGATTTGGTACCAAGATGACTCTTCAACTGATTGTATAAGCACAAACTTGATTATGCACACTGTTATTCGACTATTCTAAAAAATGCATAATAGCATCTACTTACTCATTAAAGTCGGCGTCAAGGAACAGCAGTATAGGATTTTTATTTTTTTAAAAAAATACCAATATATTTTTTACCACATTAAAAGTGGTGCAACCCAAATTAATTAGAAACTAAATCTTTCCACTGCATTGGCAGAGCAGGTGAGCTCCATGCTCTCCAAGATTCACACACCTTCATGATAATGTTTTTAATGCCACCTCTTTCAGGCTGAGAAGAGCAACGATTGTCATTTTTGACCTTGGGAGGAGCCCAAATGCTGTGAGTGGTGGCAGGGCATCAGGTGAGGAAAGGAAGGGAATATTTGCTCTTCTGCATGCTCAGCAATGCACTTCCTCAGAATGGGAAGAGCCTGGCATCACTAGAAAGAAATTTGCTTTCCTTTGTCTCTTTGCAAATGGACAAAACTTCATGAATACAGAGCACTGTATTGTTTTTTGCAGGAGAGCAAGGTAACAGGAGCAAAGGTGAGGCTCCTCAGGCCTTTACCACAAATTCAGATGGACAGGTTATTTTTCTGCTGTCTTTTCCTGGAAAATAACAACTCACAACAGACCAAAGGATTTCTAGGTAGCAGCAGCTACCAAAATTAATTGGAGTATATAGTTTTGTTATTAAGCCTGTGCTTGGCCTTATCTGGTGCCAGTTCAGCAATAGTTTAAGATAGCTTTCTGGAAAATTAAATTTAGTCCCATAAGAAATTCTGATATTTCAAAAGTGTGGGAGTTTTAGCACGGCTTTAGATTAAAACTTGTTTGGTTGGGGGTTTTTTGGGGGGGAGGGGGGTTGGGTTTTTTTTTTCTACTTAGAGACACAAAATTCTCATTTGGATACAGAAAAATAACTTTGAAATATGTTTTTATAATGTTAAAATATTCAAATTCTTAGTATAATATACAATAAAAGTTAAAATCCTGTAAGAAATCGTAGCCAAGTCAATCAAAAAAGCCCCCAACTTCCACACCCCAGTCAGTTCCACAGAACTGAATTGTTTCAATCAACCCATTCCTTCCCTTCAAAAATATGGCCTGTCCCCCCAAAGCATTTTATTTTTATGGAATATATTCTCTTGGAGACAATGTATTTCAATGACCAAAAAAGCCCCCAATATTTTACCGAAGGAGTAGTGCTGAGCACTTTGAGGCCATGTCTACAGTAGACATCAGTGCAGAGCAGTAGGAGTTGCTCTACAGAGCATCCCCACTGTCTCTGTCACAAGGATTTCTTTACTTCATGGACTGAATGCCTATTTGTGGTTGGAGTTTGATGCAATTCACGCTCTTTTAGGCCAAACCAAAGCACAAGAACTAGAAGAGTCACTTCAGGACACCCACCTGATCTGGACTAAAATGCTAATAAGGCAGCAGCATGAATATGAAGCTGACTCACACTAGCAAAAACTCCCATCTGCTTACATCATTAGCTGTTAAATGCTGAGGCACTACTGACTGATGAAATAAGGTATCCAAAACATCCTATATGAAAAGTTTTATTTTGGTTAGTGGATCTTTACTCAAAGACAGTGTATCATCTGGATTCCCTACTATTTTTATGTCTGTTCTTTCTATCACTATGTAAAAATTGCTAATGGAAGAAATACTACATTGGTGTAAATCACTGAACAGAATATCTGGGCTTAAAAGCAGAAATGCACAACACACAGTGGTAGTTCACACTTCTTTCTAAAGCCTTTGCTATACCTCACTGGGCTTAGACTGCAATAATCACTGGTATTTACATTCAGCAGCAAACACAGAAAAACATCTCTTTATCTCAGGGCATACAATATGTGCTAAATAAGAATAGATCAATTTCCTGTTAATTACTTATCTCATTCATTTAGCCAGTTACCAGCGGACCATCATTCCACTTCTGTTTTTCAGACTCACCCAATTACAAACTGTACCTAGTCCTTAAGGGCATATTAAAAAAGATCAGATTGCAAAACACAAATTATTTAAATAATAAAATTAATTAAAAACAATAATAAAACCCCAAGTAATAAAAGACCCCGAATAACAGAACATCAGCATTGTCACTGTAAAATCAATGCATTGAAAGTTATCAAAAAAGGAGTAATGAAACACTTCCATCATCTCACAGATTAACCTGTGTTATCAGCTATTTCGGTTAGAATTCATGAGTTAATTATCTGGCTATCATAAAATCTTTTTATTTAGAATAGCTATACTGGTAAGATTACACTTCAGAGCATGAAAACAACCCCCCTCTGCTTTCACAAGCAGGCAAATGTTGTTCTAAGTTTCCTCATCCTAACAGTCTGTTTCAGTTACACTTATGAAAAGACTAAAACGTGTTCTTCATCATGTCATGGCAATGCCTCACGCTGCAGTCGTCTGTGGTTGGACTTCTTACTGTCTTTGGGTAGAGTGTTAATGCTTAATGTGCTGTGTGTGAGGACTAGTCAAGTTTTATGTGCCTGTGGCAAAACTAAAGTCTGGTTTTTAATTCCTGGTAGATGTTACAAAACTGGTATAATAAACCGAGCAAAAGCCTGTTCTTTTCATGTGTATGTCAGCAGCAGCACTGCTAATGAAGAGTAAAGCAGTTCTACAAAGGCACAAAAAATCATAGTGTTCCAAAGGAGTAACTAACTAAAGACATCACTTGGAGCACACCTACCCAAAATAATGTGAAATTTTCCTAAATTTCAAATTTTGAAGAAAGTTTGCAATGCTAAGTACTCTTAAGATGATGAGCACATTGCGAGAAGGCACCTTAAGACAACATATTTTAAAATCTTCAGTGTTATAGTTGTGCTTTCTTTTTGAAGCACACTCTTCAAACACAGAAATGGATCCTTGTACAGATAACAAGGAAGTTTGAATTATTTTCCAGGAAATGTTAACGTCTTCTGCTGTAATGGCATTCTGTTAGCTCCTAAAATTTAGTGATCACAAAGATTTTTAAAAAACAGTTGTAAAACCCACTGACTAATTCCTTCACACTCCATGCTGGGGTGTGTGACTTCATAAAGAGCAATAAGACTTTAAATCATGGCATTGGGGTAGATTTATAAGATATAGGCAATTAACAGCAGAAAAACTGAGGGATATATGTTGGCATTATATCACAGATATGCTTTGATAAGCCACAAAGGGATGACCTTTTTTTTGATAGTTTGAAGCATAATATTAGAACTATATATATACACAAAGTAGTGTAAAAAAATATAACTGCAGCTTTTCTTATTTTCTTCAGTCAAAAGACACTACCATAAAACCAGTATAACAGTTGTGAGAAAATGAATTTGAATTATTTTGGTAGTGAAGTTAAACTGAATAGCTATAGGAATAAGTACTATTTTGCCTTTTGAAAGTTAATGTCAGATCAAGCATTAAAAAACTCTCTTTTAAACAGTCATGTTTACTTAATGATCTTGGACTCTTTCTAGAACAACTTCTTCTATTGTGCAACATATTGAATGTTTACATCTAAGTTACTTGAATTAAGAAAAAAAAAAAAGTTGAGACTGTATTTTTTATTTACATCTTTGATCCAATCTCTTCATCGCCAGCAAGCAAAGCACAGATGCCAAAGAAATCAGTAGCAAGCAGATAATAAGCTGTATCTCATCTCCTGGTGCAGAGAGGATTTGGAAATACAAAAGAATTCTTAACATTGCAGGTCTATAGCTCACTGCAAAGGCAGCAGTAGACACAGTACTTCAAAGTGCTGAGTTATTAAGCATACCACACTTAGATGTGAGAAAGCTGGAGTCTTGTGCAGAAGATGAAGCAGCATCTACATGTCATGAACATAAGTGAAGACTGATTAAATTCAGCAAAAATATCTCCAAAAATCATATTCTTCAAATACTGATCCTATGCAGTGTTAAAAATAGTTTCTTGCTATCCTTCTCTAAGCTAATTTGTACTAAACATGTTGCTTCTTTTTATCTAGGTACACAAACATCTAACTGAACACTTACCTGATTTCTGAAGCCGTACCAACAGCTTGTGCAGTTCTTAGTGAGATGATTAACTAGAGGCTGCCCTGTCGTCTTGCTGTCTAAGAGGGGGATGCGTTCTTTGCTGGTCTGCATGGACACACCTGGCTCCCTGGTCCAGGATGGAGTTGCACAGAGATTTTTCTACCTCCTTCCTTAAGTGTAAACCTTCATGCATTTGGAGCTTCAAATTAGCTTCAACTGTTGGACACAGCACAAATAAATGAGTAGGGTTAAAGCTTTGATGAGAGATTGCCTAAATTTGGGTTGCCTCCACAGGGCCATTTCCCTGTTCAGGCTCATTTGATGCCTGGTGTCCTGGCATTTTGAGAAGACCTGCATTAGATCTTCTTAAAATTTGAAGATATCATTAATAAGGGCTGCCTGCTTGTTGCAGTGGGTATGCAAGAGTCATGCTTGTGAAAATGAGTATCAAGGTAAAAGAAATTATGGGATTCAAAACTAAGTTAGGAAGAGTCATGCTTCTGAGGCTTACACCTGTGGAAAAGAAGCAAAATGCCACCCTATGTCATTCAGGTATCACACTCACTTACCAGTAACATGGCCATTTCTTTGTTGACATTTTATGTGATGACAACTTGATGGTGATGACAAGTCACCATTTTGCTGCATGAAACCATGTGGCTGTCACTTGGAATTCATCTACCCTAAGGTATTTACTAAATACAGTGAAGCTTACGTGTGTCCTCTGGTCAGCACATTGAAAAGAAGTCAAGAAGCTTACTCATCCAAGAAATGCAGCATAATTAAACCCTCCAACTAACTCTGAGCAACCTCCTACACCCTAAATTATCAGGTTTATGATTTTTTTTTTAAATGAATGTGTATAGTTGGGTTCCCCGCTCCCTGCCCCTTGGAATATCCCTTTTTTCACTTCACATATATACAATCATACTAGGGATGTCCTGTAAATTTAATACTCTCAATATGCCCTCTACTTTTAACCTGTAATTTCCAGCAAAGATTAGAATTCTCTAATCTATTTATGCTTAATTACTGTTTTCTAAAAGAGCTTGGCTACATGTACTGACTAATAGCCAAGGCTATCCTCTTCCTCTTGTTATTATACCTATTTTTGTTCCTGACAAAAATAATTTTCAGCACTTAGGGTGAGGAAGTGCCACTTTATGCTTGAAAAAGTTGAACATCCAGACAGTATTTGAAAAAGAAATGAACAACCAGCCAATCACATAAAAAGACAAGCAGTGAGAGGAGGGTATGTACAACAGCTGTATTAAGCCCGCTTTGCTTTCCCTTAGCCCAGCACTGCTCAGAGATGCTTCTAGCCCTGATGTACACTTGGATGCTCTAAGTGTGGGAGCAGCTGCAAAGGGGCTCTGGGGAGGACACTTAACTGAGTGTTTCCATGACCAAGGAAACTATCCATGTTGTCTTTTCTCCAGCTATCCTCCCTTCTTGAATTAAATTAATTGGGCTTCCTGACTCCTCTGTTTTAGGGTGATCCACAGAGGTTAACTGTGGACAGTGGTCCAAGCGCAACCAGTGGTGGAGACCTTGTTCTCTATCAATATATTTTGAATGGAAGCAACAAAAGCCATCCTTCCATTTCTGTTTAATGTAGGAGTATTAAAAAGGAACTTAAGTTTTGCCTTTATTTGTCATTATATGGAGTTCCAGAGTTGACATTTGGATATGCACCTCTCCCTACCTTTTCCAGCAAGAACAATCTTGACCTGCAGAGTATGATTTTCTGACTTTACCATAGGACTTTCACAGTTTACATCTGGTTTTCTTTTATCCATATGGGACTATGATTCACTATTGGCAGAGCAAACAGCTACAGACCTAAGCGATGTTGGCCCACCAAGCATGTCAGTGCACCTTCATCTGTAAGGGCTGGTTGAACCCCAGGAAACCTGAATCTGGACTCAAAGCCGCAAGTAGAGCTTTGAGGGGACCTGCTGCAAGAATAAGTGTATAGCAGAAGGAGACTTACAATGCACCAACCCTCTTGGTTCACCAGCCCATCAACCAGAAACTCATACCACAACTTAAAGAAGTACAGAGAGAAAACAAGTTGGAAAGAGAACTTAATCCTTAAAATACAGTCTTCCAGGATGTGCCTTCTTCAGCAGGCAGGATTAGGCAGTGGAAGAGCACACAGAGTTAACTGGAAATCTGTGTGCACTGGCAGCAATTTATTACTAGATTATTCTACACAGTTTTACCCTTGAAATTACTGCAACTACCTCCTTTTTGCCTTATGCAGTCTTTTTGTTTGCCTGTTTTCAAGTCTGAGATTTGAATCTGTTCACATCTCCTTTGTTTAAACACATCCCTCATGCCTTCAGGTATGTTTGTTGATCCCTTGAGCTGAAGCTAGAAAAAAAACAATAGTGCTGGATTAAAAGCACATTGCATCACCCTCCAAGAGAGTGGGCAAGCGCATCACTTCCTTGTAGCCTTTTGTCTCTGGATCCCTTCAGGTTTCGGCAGCAACTCAACAGACTGATTTCACCCTATGGTCTTTTCAGCCCTGGGTTTTCTGCTCATTAATCTAAAGGAACTGGTACTTTAGGAGGAAAAACTTTGTTAGTAGTGTTGAATGGGCAAGTATTTAAAGCTGCATTCCTTGACATGACTCCAGATGAAGTAGCCAGTGTGCCAAGTTATCTTACTGCTGTTTGCTCTGCAGAAATCTGCACTGTGTCTGACAGCGGATATGTGTCACACAGAAATTACCCTGCCAGTAGATGCTTGAATTAGATTTTGCCAAAAAATATGTGAAGGCTTTTGATTTGTGATCTCAATAAATCAAAATGTCAATTCACTGTTTAATTTAAACTAAAAAAATCCTGAAAACATTACAACAATTTTACATCATCTTCAGGAAATCCTGCTCTAGGATGAATTTCAAGTGTTCCACACAGGTCCTCTTCTTTTGCTTCTAGGCAGTGACATGGTCAGCAGTGGTAGTGCTGTGTATTGCCTTGTGGTTCCTCTTGCTTTTTAGGGTCCAAGTAGTAGGTCTCAGGAGGATGAAGTATGTCCCAGGGTCATCCTACAGTCTGCAGGGCACAGCTTAGTGGAAACTGTTCATGCCCCAGTCTGAGAAAAGGAATGGAAAAGCGCAGCTAGAAGAATAAAAGCAAGTTATTTGTTTTTGTGCAGTGTCTGAAAAACAGAGTTCACCTTAGTAAATGTAGAGGTTCACCTCAGAGCTGGTCACAGTGGGTCCTCTTTACAGACAATGGAGAGCAAGTCAGTGCACAAAGAGGTCTAGGGTATGGTTCGTCTCCTCCTAAGAGATCTCTGGAACAGCTCAGGTGACTCGCAGCCTCAGCATGCATAGTTCTCTCCACTGACTGTGGAGACAGCCTGGGCTGACCACCTCAGATACAGGGATCTACACCACAAGTGTCCAAAACTCACCTGGAGGAGTGAAGCAGCTTCTCACTCTATAATGCATGGGTGTAACAAGATTATGTTTGCTGAAGCCTTTTGGACATAGCAGATTTGGCTCCAGTGTGCTTTGTGCCTCTCACTGCAGGCAGTTGCTGTGGATGTGTGCTCTGCTGAAGACACACTGCATCTTCATGTTTTATAACCTCATGGATCACTGCTTCCAGGTTGAGGCAGCAGGTTCAGCACTATTTCTCCCCAAGTGAGATTCATCTCTTCCAAAGAGAGCCCTGGCTCCCTTTCCTGCCCTTGCCCCAGTCCCGTAGCACTTGCTGTGCAAGCAGCAGATGCTTTGCAGTAATACCTGAAAGCCTTTGTTCAGACAAACTCTATTCTGCTGAATTAAACATTTTAGGGTCCTTGAGTTAGAACAGAAAAGAGTACCCAAATGGTCTGGGTGACACCATCACATGCCTCTGTGGACCAATACATTCAGGATTTCATCTTCACATTGCAGCAGGTAATAGAGTTGTTACCTGAAGTGGGTAACTTGTGCAGTTAGAGAAACAATTGCTTAAACCTGCTCCATTTTATGCCAGTTACGGCCCACCCCCAGGCTTTTGGCATATTCCCAAATCAGCCTTGAATTGGACAACCTTTGATCAGTTCCACAGAAAGCTAATGACGCATAATTGTAGGTTATGGCCAGATATTGGGGTGAGGACAAATGTAGCATTATAAGGAAGCAGGTGTGAGCATGACTTGGTTATTTTGTCACTTCAGTGACAGAAGTGGAGACAAGCATCAATTGCACAGTTACTGTAAACCTGCACTGTTTTTTCAAACAATGATTATAATTATAGATTTGAGCTTCTTGGAAGATCAAGCACCACAATTATGGGATGTTTGTCATTTGAACGCTCTTTGCAATAACTCACATACAAAAGTATGCATCAGTTTGAATGCTTGGAACCTGTCCAAAAAACAAATGGTTGCTATCACTTCATACTTTAATTTCATGATTACAACAGAATGCTCTTGTGTGTAAACTTGACTCTTCCTAGTGTTTTTGCTGCAGTTGACAGCACTGCTTCACTCAGCTCATTAGTTCAGATTTTTAGGATTTGATGTTTAACCAAATGCATTCACAGAATCACAGAATCACAGAATGTTGGGGATTGGAAGGTACCTTGAAAGATCATCTAGTCCAATCCCCCTGCTGGAGCAGGAACCTAAATTCACTCATCTGAATGCTATCTCAAGCACCAAAAAGCCTAGCTTCAATTGTTATTTTTCACTTTCCTGCTGTAAAAAGTTGGAATCAACTCACACTGTGCCTTCCATTTCCAAAGGCTGGGTAACAGCTTTAATTCCTGACCTGTTTCAGCCACAGGCAGAATTACAGCTCAACACAAGCTTTTCTTTTTCGTAACAGTCCTTTCCACTGAAACTCAAATGAGACAATGCTAATCTGATACCCAGTATGAGTTTAAGAATGTCATAAGAATGTGATTATTGAGAAGTCACCTACTCCAACTGTATGTATTTAGGCAATACAAATAAATGCACACCCTTCTGCAAATGTACTTCCAAGGGTTTCTGAGCTTGCAGCTTAGAAGCTTCTTACTATAAATCATCACTGCAGTAACCTTAGGACATCTTAGAATATGGCTCTGAAGTTAATGGATTATGGAGTAAGATGCAAGTAGGTTACACATTTACCATTCTCCTGGTCTGTAATAAACCTGGTTGGCCATGTTAAGTCATGTAGAGAATCATGTTTCGAGACTCAGGTAAGCTTTCAGAATGTGCCAGTACTAATGTGCAATCAAGGGGCATTTCACAAAAAGTTGTTTCCACACAGCCACTTATCTTCAATTCATTGCCCAGCTTCATCTCTGGGCTATCGCCCATGTTAAGAATCACCCAGGATTTTGGTCTAAGCAGGACAGTGGATAAACAAATTTCTATTTAGAACTGTCTTACAGAAAAAGGATGCAGAGGGAAAAAAGCAGTAACTTTGCTTTTTCATCACAACACACACAATACAATTCCTGCAAGCTTTTGCAAGTTTATCTTAGTTTTCAACTTTATATGGGTCCTCAGTATATCATCTCAAGAGTGTTGCTATAACTTGAAGTGTCTTCAGGCTGCGAGGGAAAGTGCATGGATTACAGCAGCAGAAGCAGAGGTAGGAAAGCCAAGGCAGCTGCACTCCTCACAGTTCAGCAACTGCTGTTTTCCTGAGCAGAGCAGGTGAAATTATTTGCTCTAAACTTCAGGGAAAATTATTTCACTGTCATGCCCTTTATAACCCCCCTCATTGAGGAAGGCCTCTCAATGAGCAATGCTGTAGAAATGACATGGATTACAAGCCCCTCTTTCATTTTGTTTGCTGAAGTAATACAACAAGTACAAGGCTCCCATGTGAGTGAATTCAACCTCTGGAAACAACCATTTTGCATCAATCTCTTCAAGCTTATCTGCACATGAAAAACAACAATTTTTGTAAGTTTTGTTGAGTTTTAGTTTTCAAAGAGAGAAAAAAAGAGGATGAGTATTTAGACCTGTTGAGTATAACATAAGTACTCACAGACTGTGAATGAGAGATTTTATTTACCCAGGTGAGAGAAAAGCAGGAAATTGCCATATTATGTCATTTTCCATGGAGGAACCTCTGGTGGACTTGCTGTTTCCAGGAGGGTGTAATGTTCCTGAAAGTGAGAATTGATTTAGATTTCTCTCTCAACATTCCACTGTGAAAACAGAAACTGAAGTTTTGCCAAATTCTGTAGGAGTTTTTTTTTTTTAAATCATTACTACAATAAGGTCATGTTCCTCTTAAAACACAACACTCTACATGCATGAAATCTCAAATGCTCACTGCTTATTGCTGCCTCATCCCAATATTTTACAAGCGTGCAATAAAGATAGCTTCCTCTTTCATGCTGCTTTTGTACATAGATTTCAAAGCATTTTCCAAAGAAAGGGAACTATAATTATGTATGTGTTAGAGATGGGGCAACAGAAACACAGAGAGGTAAAGCAATTTGCCCAAGGTGACAGGGCAAATTAGAGGCAGTCAGGCATAAATCCCGCGTCTCCTGCTTTTTGTTTCCTTGCTAACCACCACCTTGCTTGCACTTGACAATGGTATCACCAGCTTACAAGAGCAACAGCAGTAGGAAACTGCTGTGGGGGTACTATGAGATGGACCCTAATGTGAAATTGATACGGGTCTTAATAAGGGCCCACCTGCAATCCCTCTCCATCACAGGGGCAACAGATAAATGGTAACTGAGATCGCAGGGGCTTGTAGGGCAGTGCTGGGGGCTCCTCCCTGAGTGGGTAGGTAGGGGCTACCAAAAGGCAGAGCAACCTCTGTGGCTGCTGTGTGGAGGAATCCTCTCTGCAAGCACTGATGCACCATTAACCTCACCTTTCTGGGGATACATTTCTCAGAAACAAGGTCCACACAATTTTTTGACATCAGCAGCAATCTCTCACTGAGAGAGAGACAGAGGCCTCTGTAGCAGAAATGTGGAGTTCTTTTGTCTCACAAGAAATCGTGCCTTGGGGAGTTGCAGTGGCAGCCCTGGCCACTTTGGTGCACAGCGGAAGGATTCCTGCTCTCCCACAGTGCAGGAGCATCCGAATTATACCGCTAGCTGTGGTTTATTTGGCACATAAGATTGATTTTAAATTATTTCCTGTATATTTGCAAACCCAGCAAGTAGTTTCCCTTTAAAGTGCACCAGCTGTGACATTCCCCAGGTTCTGTAATTTCAAATGAGGCGCTAAGAGACTACTCCTTTCAACAACACTTTTTTAATGAGGGTGGGTACCTGTTGCAATGAATCAATTAAAACTCTTCTGACACACAAGATGTGTGTTGCTGGGCCTGTTTCACAGGTTTCTCAGGAGGGAGGATAACATGTGACAACACACAGAAGCCAAGAGTACTGGAGAAGATCAGAAGCCTGTATGAGCAAGCTTAGCTTTCCAAAATATTTTCTTAAAGACCTATTCAAAGGACCACTGATCTCTGCAACAGACAGCACCATGGTGGAGCAAGAGATGCTGCTGTCCTGTGCTTATCCTCAAGAAAAGTGTAAGTGACTAAATATGATTTTGTATAAGAAATGAAAACAGGACACTGGAGAAAGGAAATGAAAGAAATGATCTTGCTAGTATAATTGAAAAGACAGAGGGAGTAGAGGAGAAATGTTAAAATAAGGAAATAAGGAAGCTATTAACTTTATATTGTAGGCATGCAATTGAAATATGATTAGTGTACTTACAAGCAAAAGAAAGGATGCTTGTATTGAGAACTCTGATATAAAAGCATCTTGAAGAAACTTGCTTTAATCTTTGACTTTCCGTTTGTATTTGCAAAGTGCTGTGGCGTGGGGCTGCTTGTGTGGTGGAGAATGTGAATAATGAGCTTTGATTTAGTACCTTGAGTGGCAGATTGGAGTGCTGTGAAAGCGTTCTCTAGGAAGACATAGTATGATTAAACATTGTGTCTTTCTTTTTTCTTTTTTCTTTTTTTTTTTGACAATGTAAACCCTCTTTTTCCTAAGGCATTAGCAAGCTTTATCCAAATGTCAGCTAAGAGTTACGGCACAGTGCAAATATTTCCAAATCCATCCCTCCTTCCTCAAAGGAAGCTGTCACAGAACTTCTTCGCTAACCAGAAATTTTATTTTTATTACTAGAAAATGTAACACAGACAAGAAAGAACAAAAAAGAAAAAAGTGCATGTTGGCTTCTAAAATTATTAGGAATGTTTTAAAAGACTTGTGAAAAACACCAAGTCAGATTTCCAGCATGCTAAAGATGAGCATGACAGAAAGGTAGAAATGTAGCTGACTACAATGAATTCAGGTAACTAAGTCTGGACTGGACTTGTCTGAACAAAATACTAAGCAAAAGTAGAAACGGAACTAGTATGTCCTGAAGCCACTTCAATACACTGCCAGAACAAAGTTCAGTGCAAAAATACCTTCTCTCTTTGAACTCCAGAAACTTTGCCTATTGAATGGCTGGGCTTGTTTTGGCAGTTTCATGGGGATGTTATTTAAAACTTACTCCAGATAGAAGGATCATCTTTGTTCTGGGTGTAAAAATGTCACTTTGTACAGGGCTTTATATTGGTTAAGAGTGTAATAGGACAGGGATGTCAGCAAAGATGCAGTTTACCCATGGAGAGACGTTTTCTATTCTGTCCTGTTTTTTCACAGTCCCATGTGCAAAAGGTGACAGACAGTTAAAAATCTTCCTTGTGTACA
>NW_010318203.1:86856-102572 GCF_000700745.2 Antrostomus carolinensis
TGCTGAATTGACGTAGGAGCCAGCCTGGTTGTAACCAACTGACTGTAACAAAGTTTAAATGAAACCTGGAGTTGTAATATCTGTGCGACTAAAAAAAACCCCCCAAAAAACCCACCAAAAAAGTGATGCTTTCCTTTCTGCTGCCTTGTTTCCTGTTAAAGGTTTTTAGAAAGCAGGATGACAGTAATTTATTTTTAGCTTTGCTGTAACACAAGCAATATAAGTGAGCATTTTTATCTTTCATGGACTGATTTATTTTTTTTCTGTTGTTCACTTCAATGTCAAAAAGAAAAGAAGAGTCATACTGGGTTAAAATCATCCAATTGCCTTTTATGGAAGACATAAAAGGTAACTGGAGCTCTCAGATTGCTCAGTTTTGTATATGAAATTTAACTTTATACTACATGTCATTGTTTTTGCTTGTGTGTAAGAGAGAAAGGGAGATTACTCTATCTCAGTTTGGCCCTCAATTTCGCAGAAATGTGCCATGCTATACTGTAGAGGCTGAAAAATTTGCAAGGAAAAATCAAATCAAACCCAAAGGAAATAAATCCATAGGAGGAAGGAAGCAATGTAATACCTCAGGATGAACAAGATGGGTCCTCTAATTACAGCTTCTGGTGGCATGAATCAGCAGTGACCCCCCCTGAAGCCAAAGGAGTTACCTCAGGGGCTGAAGAAAGGACTATCACAGAATATTAGGGATTGGAAGGGACCTCGAAAGATCATCTGGTCCAATCCCCCCTGCTGGAGTAGGAACCTAAATGACATCACACAGGAAGGCATCCAGGCGGGTTTTGAATGTCTCCAGAGAAGGAGACTCCGCAACCTCCCTGGGCAGCCTGTTCCAGTGCTCCGTCACCCTCACCATAAAGAAGTTTTTTCTCAAGTTTAAGCGGAACCTCCTGTGTTCCAGCTCACACCCATTGCCCCTTGTCCTGCCATTGGGCATCACTGAGAAGAGCCTGGCTCCATCCTCATGACATTTGCCCTTAACATATTTATAAACATTAATGAGGTCTCCCCTCAGTCTCCTCTTCTCCAAGCTAAAGAGACCCAGCTCCCTCAGCCTTTCCTCAGAAGGGAGATGCTCCACTCCCTTAATCATCTTGGTGGCTCTGTGCTGGACTCCCTCAAGCTGTTCCCTGTCCTTCTTGAACTGTGGGGCCCAGAACTGGACACAAATATGTGGAGGACCAGCCTTGTTGCATTTACAGTATTAAGCATTTGCCAGGAACAGGTAGTGCATGTATCTGACATGTTAAAAAGACTAATTGGGCACTGAATGGTCCCATTCTAGCTGTAAAGGGTCAAATTGTGCCTCAGTGGGTAATGTATTTCTGCTCAAAACTAGGTGCTTTCTTGGTCTGGTCTAAAAGCTCAACTCACTGCATAAAAAAACTAAGTCTTTTAAGAAATCCTTTTTGCAAAGCTAAATGGGCATCATCCATCTTTGGGGGTCTGCGGCTACTTATTAGGGGCCGTTGGCTTTGTATTTGTTGCTATGTGAAGTCAACAAGAAACTTGAAACTTTGTACCCGAATCTGTGGTCTAGCTGTCCATGACAATGCATTTCCATGTGTCTTCTGCTTAATGTTATTTGTCTCCCTAAATGTCTTTGAAGGTTTTCAAGGGAAATCTAAGACACACCAGGATGGCTACAACATGGACAAAATAGCCCATAGTTAGTCACGGGACATGTTTTTCATAGGTCTGTGCTGTAGTGCCAGGGTATTCACTCCACAGGTGAATACTGCTCTTTCCTTGTGAATATTAGCTGGTTTTCTGTGGTGGTCTGTCATTCTGTTTCACCCAGCAGTTGGGGCAAACTACTGATTAGTAACGTCTGGTGTCAGGTGTCTCTCCCAGAGGCCGGTCTCATGACAGATGTGACAAGACCAGGAGGATAAAATGTCCCAAAAGAGCAGCACAGAGGTTAAGATCCCAACATCTCTTACTTCTGTTCTAGGTTTTTTTTTTTCCTGTCTCAAACCCTATCAATTGTCAAAACAAGGTTGTGGGAGGTGTACCTAACACAGACAGACACAGCTACCTAACTAGGCTCAGCACACTGCCTTCCTCATCAACATTTTCGAAGCTATTCAAAAAGCCCTTCTTAGCAGAGATGGTTTCCAAAGGACAATATATTAAAGTAGCCATTACAATGGATTTTACTCCTCTTAGAAAGTAAAATGTACATAATAAATGCAGTTTCTTCTGAAATAGCGGTAAACAGACTTCTCAACTATGTGACATAGTCATAGATATTCCTAAGTAACTTTGGACAGAACAAAACTAGTCTGAACAACTTTTTTTAAAATACAAAGCACTTTTGTGCTTGTACTTTAATTATCTGTCACACAATTAGTAACTCCTGAGATAGGCTGTTTTGTTTTTTGTGTTTTTTTAATCTTTCCAAATGCCAATGACTTTTAAGTTAAAACCAAGAAAAGAAATTTGAACCCAAAAATACTTGTATTTGGGGTGAGGGCGTTTTGTGTGTTTGTTTGCTTGGTTTTGATTATTATGTTTTCCCAGTCATGAAATGTCAAAAATATACTTTCAGGATGGCTTACTTAGATTTCAGATTTGAAAAAGCATTCTAAAATTAATATAAGTCATTCTCACTGCTTAAAAGCAGCACTGTGGTATTATGTGTGTGATGATGGGAAAATGTGGGAGGTCTCTGTTCAGTACACGTCCTGAGGACACAAAAATGTGGTGATTGTCTAGGAGTCCTTAAAAAGTCCTTCTCTGGAACAATTTTCACAGACGTTTGCTCATCCTCAGCATTATTTCTCTATTTTCAAATCTCAAATCTGTTGTTTGATCATATCAGAATGCATTTTTTAAGACTTTGACTGTTTAAATGAATGATCACACTGAAAGCAGGAGTGATTCCCTATTAATAACCTCACTGATTTTTTTGAATCACCTAGCAAATCTGCCAGTAAAGACATCAGATTTTTTATTGTTTGTTTTTTTGGATTGTGGATTGACATACTAAATTATGTCACTTGAAGAACTGGTCCCAGGTGGACCATAAGAAAAACAGCCCCAGTTATCTCCTCATTGACAGATACCTTTTAAAAATCAACCAGGGAATCGATTTTTACTCCATCTAAAGCACACCCTGTAAGTTCCAGTTAATGCAAGCTTTAAATCAAAATGTCACACAGTGCTGAATTGAGTGTCTTGGAGAAATCAAAATATACTGTCCCAATACAGTTACTGTGCTTGAACAGAGCTGTCATATTGTCAAAGCAAAAGATTTATTTAAGGAAATTGTTTTCCAGGGAACTGTGCTGCCTGACTGTCAGCTTTTTGGCTCTGATTTTTTGATAACTTGCCAAATTAACACATCAGTGTATGTCAATCCAATCTATAGCTGTAGTCAGATAATAGGAAAGGAAGTCTGTATCACTCTTTACTTTTTGAAGACCAGATATGTCCAAAGGAAGAAAAAAATAAACTGAAAACAAGTCAAAAGTTAAACACATGCTCTTCATACACTACTCGTCTCAATGCCACATCAGACAGTATTTCCATGTGAATTCCTCTCTGTTGACTTATCTCTGGAAGAAGGGTTTATGTAATGCAAGGGTGGAGCCCAGGTAGAAATATAAGGACAATTGTACCAGTTAAAGCTTACAGAGAAGTATATTTGGGGAAACTGTTTAAGTTATGCTCACTCTGAATAGATATGCCATTAAAATTCTTCTCTGAAAAACACATAATGTGGGTATAACCAGTGCTGGCTACTCGTTTTGCTCACAGATGATCTTAGTTGTCCCAGAAATGTGCCAAGCTCAGATGGAAAGGGAGTGGAGCAAACACCCGAGCTCCACAAGCTCCTCCAGGGATCTGGCAGCTGCATAAAAGCTGCTCACCAACCCAGAGGATGCAGGGACTTTGCCCAGATGCCATCCTTGTGTTTAATGTTGTGCTGTTTCTGCTGCTGTGGTAACATGAATGGTAATGCTACCAGCAGCTGGAAGCATTCAGCTCCCTGTGCAGGAAGAAGAGGGGGTCTGAGGGACAGTGAGTGGCTGGCCTAGGCTGGCTTTGCAATGAATTGAAATGATGTTGAGGAAGAAATCAGCAGAAATAAATTTAAAATGGACTTTGAAAATGTTTGCCATACCACTCAGCATAAACTTTGCATCTCAAAGGCACATATATCTATGGTCCACTGAGCTCCTGGGTTTGGTAAGGTTTCTGATTCTTTGGAGAATTTTTCTTCATCACATCTGTAAGGTTTCTGCTGCACCAGATTTCCAAGGGATAGAGGCTCTAGTGCATTGGCTACATGGAGCTGTTGATAGCAAGGGGTCTGCTTATTTGCATTTATCCTCACCATCCTATAGCATGGCATTGCCTCTAAAAAAAAAAAGAAAAAAATCAACAACAGCAACAACAACAAAAAAAACCCAATTCTGCTATCATATTTGTGGCCTAGTTATGCTGTCAATTGTATCACCACTGAGTCAAAGTTGTAATAGGGTAACTGAGAGCAAAACTTGGCATGGTGTTTCCTTCCAGAATGATGGTCTAGCTTGGAGCACTGCAGTCTGCAAGGGGCTCTATGCCTTTCCATTCACATAGAAAGGAGCTAGGTGTCAGATTTTCTGATGTGGGACTTGACCCAACTGAGAAATTTAAGACTAAAATCCCAACAAAGTTAGTCGTGATTAAGTTCAAGAACGTATTTGCTTTTAAACTGACCAGGAGCTTGGAGCTGTACTTCTGTGCATGTCCTGAATTGTTCCAATCTTGGTGGAGTCGAGTGAGCAATTGAAGGCTTGCTTTGTACGTATCCCTAACTAAGCCTACTGTAGGCACAGTTGGTCCCACAAGCGCCCTCAGAGCACACTCAGCTTTCAGGGACCTATTTCTCACCTATCACGCGTCGTGGCTGTTGCTGTTTGCTGCTGAAATGCAAAAATTCCTCTCCTCTGCCTGAGCACTACATAGTAGCCTGATTATTTATTTAGAGGACTTGGAAATTTTCATTCCCTATTTGAATACAGAATATTCAAATATATTCGGACTCAAATATATTTGGGTTCAAATCTATTCAGTCTTTTGAGAGAAAGCCTGGCAAGCAGGAGAGAGGCAACTCTGGCAAGGGGCAGCCTCGCTCCAGCCGTGTCACCAGCCTGGTGGTGGTGGCTATGGCACTCATTCCAAGCAGAGTTGGACAGGCCTGAGTTTTAGTTCCCCTGCTGAGACCTCTTCTTCTTGTACTTCATATACAAGCACCACTGGTTAAAACACAGAAAATCAAGTGTAGACAAGGGACAGAACCTGGTTGCCCTCATGCCAAGTGAGTGTCCTGAGCATGAGGAAACATGACTCGGTTGCTTAATATGCTCTTTCTCTTTACGGACTAATGAATCTCGAACTGTTTTCTGCACAGTTGCAGCTGGAGGATGAGGAGCATACCCCTCCAGCCCACTCACACTGACCTACTTTAGAGCTGTTAATTGTCTGATCTCTGGGGAGTGGAGGGGTTGAAGCCCCCCTCCTATGCATACTGTGCACTCAAAGCAGGGAACCAAACTTAGGACGTCCACTTCCCAGGTTACAGCTTTAGCAGCAGGGTGTTATATGAATATGTGGTAACTGTGGCAAAGGAGGAAAATTAAAAAGTATAAGGCCTGCTCAATTCTCTAAAGGAAAGTGGGGGGGGAAGAAAAAAAAAAAAAAGCCCACAAAGCTATATTTTGGAAGGGATCTGGTTTGTGGATCCTGACCAAAAGCAAGTATCTCCTTGCAGGTCTGCCAGGTGGGTTTTAAGGTTCCTCTCCCCACCCAGCCAGCTTTATTGGCTAGGTCTAACCAGGTGCATGCTAAGCTGCTTGGGGTTGTTTTTGCAGACACCTAACACTCTTTGTGTGCTTTATAGATCTATTGCTCAGGATTCGGACTCCACTCAGAGGCCTGAGATCTTAAATACAGGTTATTACACCAACTTATGCTGAGTCACCTAAGCCCTTTATTGAACCTGGCCCCAGCACATTTTTCAGGCTTATTTGCAGAGCAGCAGGTATTATTACCAGCAGTAACTGGGTTAATAACAGGGCCTCCAAGAGAGAAAGCAATTTGTAATACCTGTGATGCTTTGACTGAAACGTGTTCATTATCCCTGTTCCCAGTTATGTAATAAGCAGAACAATAAATAAATAAAAAAAAGACTTCTCTTTGCAGGAATCTCTACGGTGCTTTCTGTCTGTATATGGTCACTGTATCCTGTTTGCTCAGTACTTACACAGTTACAGTTGCCTGGAACATCCTCAGCAGAATGCCCCTTGAGTTTTAGTAACTAGGCATGGATTTAAAAAAAATAAATACAGCAAATGCCAAAAAAAAAAAAAAAAAAAAATTAGACATTTATCTTCACTGTGGACAGACAGTTGTTGTTGCACACTTGAAGCCTGACAGATGTGGTTTGCTGGCAAGTGGATGAGAAAAAAGCAGTATTTTAATTCATGTTGGGAGGAGGGGTGAGGTTTTTCTTCTTTAGTTTGAGGGGAAAAAAGGTCAGAATTTTTGAGTTGTTCTGAGCAGCACCATACACAACAACATATGGTCCTTCCTGAGCTTTTGACCATTCTCAATGTGGGACTCTGCCAAATGAATGTTAAACAAAAGTTACCCTTAGAAAAATATTTAGGAAGCCCTGTTTTAGAAGTGAGTGCACATGTTGGCTGTGACTCAGAGCACACCCACACACTGGGTAGACAGATTAGCATCTAAACCACTAGGCAAGTTCCAATTCTTGCTCAGAAGGTCAAAAAAGCCTGGGAAATGGCCATTGCTCCCTTTCTCCACAGCACAATCATTTTTTTCCAGATTACAAAGTCATTTTGGATGGCACAGCAGCAGTGAAGTCAACTGATTTATTGTCATAAACAATTGTGTTCCAAGTTGGGAACTAATTTTGTCATTTCTGGCCAAAAGAATAAAGAGGGAATTAAAAAAAAAATCTCCAAAAAACCCAACACAACAAAACCCAAACCTTTTACTTTGGATTTGTTTGTTGTAGCATTTGTTTCTGCTCCACAAAAACCATTGGGATCTATAAAACATTTACTAAGGAGGTACATATTATATGGAAGAGAGATGAAATCCAAAAACCTCACTGATAATACACTTGTTTTGTTCAGAACTGGAGAAGGTCAAATCTGATGTCGCTTTTTTTTAAATTTTTATTTAGTGTCATATCATCAGAACACAACAGCTCAAAAGGCCAAGACTGCCATATGCATTTCACTTGGCTTCCACATACTGTAGCTGACCTGTTTCCAACCCACCTGTGAATAAAGTCCTTGCAGCTCCTCTGGTGTTGTCATGAAGATAATGGATGTCCACCCCCTCTGCCCTCCTTGCCACACTGAGAAGACACAGGGATGGAGTTTGGGGTAGAGCTAATAGTAGTAGAAGCCTTTATTAAGCCAGAAATTAAGTTGTCTTGAAGTTTGAGGTACCTCATATCCAGGCAAAAAAAAAAACAAGTTATCAGCCAAAAATTTCCATACTGGTGCATGTTTTAAAGGCTGTTACTAAAAAGAGTTTAATATAGCACTGGAATTTTGTGGGTTGTCCTGAAACACTAGCTTTAGTCTTTTCTAGAAACCTCAGACTTTTATGCAACCTAAAACATGAATAAGAATATTTGTGGAATCAAAACAAAGGAAATAAAGCTCAAAGCTTCTAGATGTGATGAAAGTACATAAACAAGAGAGAGGCAGAAGTAAGCTCAGAATCAAAGACAATTTTGAGACTTTCAGCCATGGTATCAAATCCAAATCTGATTGCAAGCGGGAGCTGGCTAGTTAGGCAATATGCAACTTCAAGTATTCTAAGTTAGCTCCAAAGTTTTTGTCTGTTCTTCATTCAGTACTTTTACTGTTGTCATCCAGATAGTGTTGAGGGGGCAGATTCTATCTGGTGGACATGGAGAGTGACAGTAGAGTCTGAGTAGAAGAAACACTTATTCATTTTTCTTTTTAATGATAATGGAGGAAAAGGGTCAGAAAATCACAATTATGTGAATTTCACTAATATAGAAACAGCCCAGAGCTGTATCCACTGCTGCAGACTTGCTGTGGCAGAAATACAACAGATCTTAAAGATGAGTGGCTATTATTAATATTGCAGCTGTGCAGGCAAAGCAGAGCTGAGTTAAATTTTATTAATAGCTAATCCCTTGCAAAACCATGGGTGGAAATATTAACTCACCTTGCTGGATTGCTCTTTGGATTTCTCTTCCCCTCTTATGGCTTTTTACTGAGCTGCCCGTTGATCTCTGTGCTTTGGAGATAAACACCCTTACAATCCCCCTAGAGAATCCTCTGCCAATGGTAAAACCAGCAGAAACAATGAAAGCAAGAGAAAAAATAAATGGCAAGGATGAGAGAGCTTTTCTACTTTCATTCTTCCCACTGGTGCTGTGTCAGAGGTACTCTAAGAACTTGGACTACAGCTCCCACTTCACTCACATCTCGCAATACCTTCAGAAGTGTCTAGAACCAGTGCTGGGTAAAACCTGCTTTTCTTCTGCATTTGCAGTGCCATTTCAACAATCTAGCTCTTGTTCCCTCTTCCACTGTATTCAACAGTGAGGATACTCTTGCCAAACATTTTTCTTATCAGGATTATGCTTTTGCAACATCAAATGTCAAAGAATCTGTATGGTTAATCTTTTGAACTTTTCCTGTTAATAAATACAGAATTCTCTCTGGCTTCAGAAATATTTTTCATTAACCCTTCTCCTTTAACATTGAGTGGAACTTCTGAAGTTTATCAGAATTATTTGGGAGACTATTCCTATTTGTTTTTTGCTGTTTTACAAAAACAAAACAAAACAAAAAACAATAAACACACAACACCATTCATTAATAATATTTTTCATTTTGATTCAATTTTATTTTATTTACTAAATAAATGAGAATGGGTCGTTTCCTCCCATCATAGTACACAGGGAGGAGCTACCCAGCATTCCTACAAGGAGTAATTCACACCCAGAGAAAGCAATATTGGGCAGTTTTTTGATGCTTTGCTAAAGAGAAATTAGCCGGGGGGAGGTAAAAAAAAGCATATTTCTGTAGGAGGTGCTGTGCTATCCATGAGGCTGGTGCTCAGCAGCATCTAGTGACCATTGCTGCTCTGGAGCTATGGCATTTCTGCCATGGTCATGACACAGGATGGGATGGCAGTGCTTGTGTCCCTGGTGTTTTGTAACCACCTGAGATGACAGGAAGTTATTGGCCATTAACTCTGTTTTAATAGCTAGTAGTCACAGCTTCCATGACTGAAAAGCCTATGGAAACTGTGGTTCTGCTCTGCCATTTCAGATTTTGCCTGTGGCACTTGTTTGTATGTTGTGGGAGGGCTCAGGCAAGTTGTCTTCATTCCTTCCGCACCTCAGTATTGTAGTTTGCTGTTTTTTCCTCCACTTCCTTCTTAACATTTTCTTCCTTTGCAACACCAGCTTCCCCTTACTGTTGATCAGAGAGGGCCTTGCTCTTGGCCATGGTAGAAGATGACCTGGGATGAGGGTTGGTGGCCAACTGTCTAGACATCTCCCCTTCCCGCAGGGATGCCTTTTACCCACATTTTCAGTCAGACTGCCTTGCTGGTGTTGTTCGCTCTGACTCTCTGTTAGAAGCCCCACTGGTATTTATCAGGCAGCTTTTGGTAGTTGTAGCTGAAGTGTCCTGGCCAACAAGAAGAAAGATAAGCAGGTTTCTCTAAGTATCTTCTCAAATGACCTCTTGCAGCTTGAGCTTGTCTGCCCCATGGGTCAGCCCATGGAAAAGCGCTCCTTGGGAGCAAAGGGAAGCCATCAAATCTGTTCCCTTGGCCAGACCTGACCTGAGTGAAAGTCTGGGGAGAGCTGCCAAGTTGCTATGCCACAGGCATGTCAGGAGAAAGAGTGGGAGAAACTACAGGTTCCTGGTGGCAGAGTAGAGTGGACAACTGTTTACAGGTTCTAGACAGCCTATTAATGAAATATCACTGTCATTTGATTTGCTGCCATTTGTTTTTCTCTGCTGTGTAAAGGCTTAGCAGCCTCAGCAGCAGCAGCAGCAGACAGCAATCCTCTCTCCCAGCTCTTGCTGGAAATATATAATATATACATGTAAAGTGAAATCTCATTTTTCAGCTCTACAAAAAGCAAGAAATAGGTGTAGGATCCAAAATTTTAAAAAAGCATTTCAGCAATCTGAAGTGTGCTTTATTAATACTGGAGCATGCCATTTCCTTAAGTGTATTTGACTCCATTAAGCTGGAACCGATGACACATGTAATGCCCCAGGTCTGCAGTGTTTTTTTGAACAATAACTTTTATTGCTATTCTGGTATTATTGCTTGAATTTTTAATGAGGTCAATGAAACTGTATTCATCAGATTAATTTCTCTGAAGTATTTTGTCAATTCTATGACATTTACAAAAAGTTATAATATAAAAAGAAATTTGCTCTGTATCTGAGACTTGAAGTAGAAATCAAATTCATGCTTATTATCTTTACAGTCCCTTAAGTGCACATGGTGCTTTGTAGGCAAATATAATGACAAGCCTGTGGGTTTTTGTTTTTTTTTTTCACCAGGCAATAATCCATCAGGTGACTCATTCCATCAGCTTGATTTTATATCCTCAGATAATCTAATATTGAAAACCTGGAAAGAGGCACCAGGCTAGTTACTGTGATGAGTAAGCAAATAGCATGTACCACATGCTGTCAGTGAAAAGGCAGGGCTGTATTTTAATCTCAGATACACAATTTGGTATTTTCATACCATATATATTTTTTAAGGGTGATCACCATGCATCTTACTAGATTAAATCTTGTTTACCCAAGGGAGGAAAATAGATCTGCAAGGCATTGTTTGAATCAAGTATGTCCCTAGGTCCCTTGAGAACATGTCAGCACCGTAACAAAACTCTTGCAAATTCTTCCCACTGCCCCCATAGCCATAATCTTTTCCTAAACTGGGGTGCAGGTGTTTACAAAATAGGAGTGTTGATTCCTAACAAAGAGATAAGGAAGAGAATGAAAGCTAAAAACTGACAGCAGAGTGCCTCTACTTGGCAAGTTCTGTGAGCTTGAAGACAGCTATCAAATCGAAACTGATACACTAGCTGCTTCCCGCAGAAAGATACTTGCATCGTTTCCCACTGTTACTTCTCTGCACAGAATGTATCTGCTGTGTTTTGTGTCAGATAAAATGAGTTAAACAGAAATCTGATTCATGAAACTGGAATCTTGAGAGGCTAAGCTTCCTGGCAAAATGGACTCCTCTCCTCTCTGGTCTGATTAGCACTGACAATTCTTCTGGGAAGGAATACTTAATAAATAACATACTCTGGGCTATAGAGATATATAGGTGTAGTGGATGTTACTACGGCCCCCTGGGCACAGAGGTGCTGTAGCCTGCATGGGTTAAGCGAAACAGGGCAGTTCATAGCCCAGCAGTTAACTTGACTGAGCGTACACGGAAAATTTTACTTTATAAAGACAGGGCAAATTCCTTCCTTGCTTTCTGTGCCACTGGAAGATGTCTACTGTGTCCAAGATGGGTGTAGTGATTTTCCTGAGTCTGAGCCACAAGACATCTGCTGGAGAACTAAAGGGAGGAGAATTTCTGCAATTAATTGGTGGTGGTGGATGATAACAGCTTCTCCAGGGCTGTGGTCTCTCCACTGTGGGAGGGGACCAAGCTAGGCAGGCAGTTGGGTCCTAGCCCAGCTCAGCAATACCACCTTCAAAACAGCTTGTGCTGGCTTCCTTCCTCCTATCTCAGGGGTCACACCCCCACACCACTGCATACTTGCTGCTAGCTTGTGCTCTACCCATCCCATGGTGGAGGAGGTCATGGCTGGAGACCCCTGGTACAGCCCTCTGTACGCAGGCTGGCCAGCTCATGGCTTGGGTTTCCATCCTGAGTCTCTGCAAAGACAGAGTCAGGGTGCTGGCTCTGTGTTGGCCTTAGTAGAACTCTGATAGTGTCTGATACCTCCAGAAACAGTCACTATGAATTTCTTTGTTGTCTTAAACAAAACTTACAAGCTGTGTGTCATGGGTAGAAATATGACATAATAAAGAATCACAAGTCTTTTGTGTAATCCACTGTGGGCCAGTGAGTGTAAAATGCACCAAGTTGTATAGGTTTTTTTGAAATTATAAGCTTAATAAAAAAAAACCAAAACCTTCTTTAAAAACAGTGCTGTACTGTGTTTACGAATTGGAAATGGAGTAGCAGCTTTTAAAAGAAAATCCATCGTGTCTGCAAAAATATGTGGAAAAAATAGGAAAGAACAGATAAAGCAGACAGAAAGGACAGGTGAAAGATGCTACTTTCATTTTCTGGTAGTGTGCCAATTTGCAATTGCTAGATATTAGCAAGGGGAAAGGTGTGAATTACAATGACAAAAGAGTCATTAAGCCAAATTCCAACAAATGTCTTCAAACTTCCCCTTCTTTCTGATGTAATATAATCTCATTTTAGATCTATGTTTATGTTTAAAGGAGTGAATTAACCCACTTGGTAATTGCAGACTAGTTTATCCTGCTTCTGCTTACTGTGGGGGAATAGTGTCACTGGGCAATTGCTACAGAGCACTCAGTAGACCCTGGTTGTTTATGTTGCCTTGCACAGGAAATCATGCTGGCACTGGGCTCTTTGCTTTGCACAGGCAATCACACTGGCACTTGGCTCTTCACTGCCTCTAAAATGTATCACACAGGCAGCAAAGGTGCATGAGAATGACTTACAGTGGAGATTTGTTTTGAGGATAAAATGGTGGGGTGGGACAAAAGGCTACTCTGAAAAAGACTTGTTTCCTCTATCAATGATTTTAAGAACTGAAGTTTCAAATTTTTTTCTTCTAAAATGTCTTTTGGCTTAACACCGTGTTTCCCTCAGGCTTGCAATTCGACCTGTGGTTTTTTTTGAATCAATCTTTTCTAACCTTTCTCAAATGTGATCTTTACTCTTTCACTGCCTTGTGCTGTATGACCACCTAGTGCAACCATTCCTAGTGGGATCCTGGTATTGCCATACCCCGTCTGTCCAGTTCACAGAAAAGCTTAGCTGCATCTGGAGGTTTAAGGCCACTTCTGTGGAAGACAATATTACTGATGTACTAATAACTTGTGAACAGTTTCTCCAAAGCATTATTGATTTTTCTACTTACATAGACAATATGTTATAGCAAAGGATGAAGCAGGTCCAATTCTCTGTCTCTGAACATGTCCTTGAAAACACACGTATGTTCCTTTCAACCTAGATCTCCATCACTGCCTGGGAGCAACCTGCTGTGTGATGGGGAGGCTTTTTCTTCTCTTCCAGGACCTCTCTTTGTATACGTGAAACCTTCTAGTAATAGTCACAGATCACTTAGTCTCCTTAGATTTCTAAATCCAAGGTGTAGCAACAGTTTGGGATCACCTCTTTTTCCTTTTTCCTTTTTTTTTCACTGTGGTGAATTGTGGGAAGACAATGTCCTTTTAAACCATTCTCAGCTGAAGGCAATTTCTCAATATTTGGCTTACCTGTTGTTTCTTCAGAGCCTTATCCTTGTCTCTATTCTGCTGTTTCTTGTTGTTTCTTTAAAGCTTTTGGTTTAACTTTATGCATTCAGCCAGGAGACCATCATGCAGACAGCCTGAACTCCCCAACACTGGTAACAAGCTGTTCTGTAAGTGGTGGGACCATAATGAGAAACTCTGGTGCAGAATCTCCCACATTTCTGAAGATGTATATTTGGTTTTCTACCCTTAATGGTGTATTAATAGTGTTTCTTTTCCAACTTTACTCAACAGCCTCCTTTTCTGTGATTGTAAGAATTGCAGAACTTTCTGATAGATTTGATCAAAACTAGATTAAAAACCTTTTGGGGGTGTGGGAAGAGAGGAGGAGGACAGGCAAGCAGAGAAGCACACTCAGAGCATGGCGATATAATCCCTGTTTCCTTAGGACACCAGACCAAAATGTATCACAGATAACTTTCTCCTCATCCACAATATTAAAAAAATAAACTTTTAGCGAATCTGAATAAAATGTCAAAAATTGAGTTTGTTCATTTCAATGAATCCAAAACAGAAGTTATTTGGAACTGACTTTTGGAGAACTTGAGAACCCTGCAGCCTTCTGTTCTTAGGTAAAATAAAAATTAAAACATAACCTTCTCCAAAATGCTGCAGCCCTGTATGGGAAAAAAACAACCAAACAAAAAACCTTACTACTTTTTTCTTTTTTTCTCCTCTAGTCCCTCCTAAGTACATAAAGAAATCGGATTCATGCATCAAGTATGTCAGCTCAGAAGATAAGCATTTTCAATTGTTGTAACAAAGCACTAATTGCTCCTACAAGTTTCAAATATCTGAACAAAGGCAGGTCTAGCAGCCGTAGCTATTCCTGTTCAGCCATGTTTCCAATGCAAAACCCTTCTGGGTGTTGCTCTTTCTAACCAACAATGCAATTCTGCTGTTAGGAACAGAAAGCTCCACAGCTTTCCCAAGTAGGGGATGCTACTGTTTTTTTTTTCTTCTTTCTTTCCATTTCTGGACTCCAGTTGAAGCTTGTTAAAATGTTCCATGTTTACTGGGAATCCAAAGATTCTGAAAAAGGACAACTATGTCACCTTGGAGGAAAAAAAAATGTTTCAAAATGTGTCACAATGTTTTGAAAGCAATCAGAATTTTTTGTTTATGAACGAAATTGAACTTGAAAGCCCACTTTCCATGGCTTACACGTGGCTTTTAAGATCCAGTGAGAGGAGGGACCAGTTGTGAGATAAGTCTGGAAACGGCTGGTTGAGTCAACTGGGATTTGAGGCTTTCACGCTTTGTATTGCAGAGAGTAAAGCTAAGTTTCAGTGAAGCTAAAACCCCAGATTTACCAGACTCTTGTTTCTGTGGTAGGGACCTGAGGGTTTTTTTACTTCCATGTGGCAAGGCCGTGCAGGAATATTTTGTGAAAACTTGCAAGTATTACAAGTACTACAAGCTGTGGGAGCACCATAGCCCATCAGGTGTCTTCTCTGGGTATCTTGTTTCACTGGCAGTTTTAACAGCTTTTAACAGTTACACTTTGGAGAAACATTTTAGTTTTCAGAAATGGAATTTTCCAGTAATTTTTTTTTTTTTTTAAACCTCCAATCACCCTGACTTTTGCTGCCATTATCAGACATATTCATTCTTTCAAGATTGAGACGGAGGATTTTTAGGAACAAATAGGGTGTAAATGTGGTAAACTGGGAGGAGGTAGAGGGTTTATTACTTAGAGATCTGGAGGCTGCATTATAATGGGTGCTGTCCTACAGGGTGCTATGACTACATCTTGTGTATTATACAGGTTTAGCCACATTTTTGTGAGCTATTATTAATGCTGACTTGCAGCATACGCCTTTGGAAGCAGTACAGTCAATGCATACCTGCTTACAGTGGGAAACTAAAAAGCCTCAAATTTCCTCTTGGCTGGCTCCTTCCTCCTACGCCCAACTCAGTCCATGCCATTCGAAAACAGAAGTTGACACCAAGTCATCTTCTGTTGTTGGAAAAACACTCATAAGAAAATCCACATCCCCTGTTGTAAATGCATTGGAAGGTTGTGAAACAGGTAAATTTGGAGACTGCATCTTTCTAGATTGTTTGCAAATCTCCACTTTTTGCCCTCATCTAATATTATTTTAGCAGTGGTAGCAG
>NW_010318203.1:102611-122193 GCF_000700745.2 Antrostomus carolinensis
GCCAGGCCTCCTCCCACTCAGGTGGAAGTCTAGTTGGATTTTCCAGCTTGGATTTACACCCTATGGACGTGAGTTCAAAGACACTTTATCCACTCTCAGGGCTTTAGTTGCCTTATTGCTGAAGCGGAAGTACTGTGGTAGTTATCAGTTAATTTTGCATGGATGCACAAAGATGGATTAGCTACTGTATGAAAAAACTGAGCTATGTAACTCAGCCGAGACGAGCAGACTCGTTATTAAATGCAAAATCAGACTTAAATCACAGCAGAGAACAAGATAGTAGAGACTGGCAGGTTAACAAGGAAGATGCCTGATGGATTCAAACTGGGCTCATTGTAGTATCAGGAGGAGCCACAAGGAGTTTGAAATATCTGTAGAACAGGCAGGTATCGAACTGCAGTTCTCTTCTGCACAGAAACCCGGACAGCTTAGGCACTCCACTCGGATTTCTCAGTACAGCTCCAGTTATTTCCATGATGCTTTGACACTTAACAATAATTAAGGTATTTTTGTCTAAGGTATATTTCATTGCACAGTCTTAATTTTGCAGATAGGAAGGATTATTTTTAGGGAAGTGCTTATAGCCCAAAGTCTAATTTCTGCTTTACTGATATAACCAAGAAGAAAAAAAACAGATTTCTATTTTAGATGCTTGTGTTCTAACAGCTACTTTGTATCTATTTTTGTACTAAAGTTATGCTAATTTCCAGCTTCATTAATTAATTGGTGCCATGAGTGTTGCATTTGTAAAAGATGAATTTTCTAATGATCCCTTTGGAAATGGTTCTTCTTAAACCACCAGGTATTTAAAGCCACCTTCCTGTCTGAGGTGGATTCACTTCAGGAACAATCCCTGCATAATTAAAAATTATTTTTGGATTCTTTATTTCTTCATAATTTTCTAATATGGCTGAAACTCATTAGGATGCAAGATTTCATTTATTAGAATATCCTTGAGCAGAAGCAATAGCAGTAAGATTCACTTCATTAAAGACAAAGTAATCCTTACATTAATCGACCTAGCAAAGAACTTCATTAGCCAACGTTAATTTGAGGCAGAAACCTGAAAAAGTGAAAAAAAAACAAAACCCAAAACCAAAACAAAAGCAAACAAAACCACCAAACACCAAACCACCTCAAAGTGAAGGTTACTAACTTTCTTTTGTCCTTCCTTCCCTAGTGGCTTTACCATTCTGAAGTTGTCTTTCCACCTATCACACAAGATGAAGCCATGTAAATTAGTATGGGCTTCAATAAAGCTTTCATGGATTATGTTAGCTGTACATCTAATCCCAGCTGTGGTTTTACCTTTGGGAAGATTCGTGATGTTTTGGTCATTACTGAATGAGTGTTGGATTCATTGTGTAAACACATATATCCCTTTTTAAAAGAAAAAGTAGCCATTCTCTTAAGGCTATCCTACTATTTCACATCTGTTCATCCTGAGGATCAAGTCATATAGACAAGGTAAAAGGTGAGGTGTGTTCTGCACCCTCCCTTCCCTGCTTTCCTGAAGAAATGCTGGAGGCTTTGGTGCTGTAATTCTCTGGTGTGAACTTGACGCATTGTGTCCCACTTGCTCCCTCCAGCACCGGAGCCCGAGCTGATGCAGGGTAGGAGGAGGAAGCTACAGTCTTCCTTACTACCTAGCCCTGCCAGGTTCATGCCTTTAGGAATGTCCTTTCATTTCCAGAAGGATAGGATCTGGTACAGGACTAAGCCCGGGTTTTCTGCTGCTTGCACAGTCACTTTGCATTTTCCAGTTGTCTTAGGGATGAAGCCACAGGGTTACACTATCTCTGCACAGCACCTAAATCATCATTGTCCTCCAAACCCACTCTTCAAATTCACATACTGTTTACTGATTAGCACTGAGGGTCAATCTTAAGAAGATCCACCCAGTTCTGAAGAGCATGTGTCCCTAATGCACCGGGCTGGGGAAATCCACGGCAAGACACAGCTTCCAGTTACCATCAGGAGTTTCCACAAGCCTGCATGTGAAGTAGCAGCCCAGCATACAGTGATGAGTATACCTTACTGAGTGTGAGTATTTCCAGTGGACAAGCTACAGATTAGCCAGACAGCTAAGCATTTCTTCAGGGACTATCCTTTCCCAGGATAGTATTTCAGCTACTTATAGCTACTAATGGCCTCCAGAAAGGTATTTTTGTTTCTTTTTTTTTTTTTTTAATGTGATGTAGAAATCCTGCTGATGCTGATTCACAGCACACTGTGAATATTTCTTTATCAATGCTTTTATGCTGTTACAAATATCAGCAGATTATCAGAAGTTCGGTGTGGAAAATAAGATTATAAATGAAATCCTGCCCCATTTAATTTTGGAGCTCCAGCTTGCGCAGGAGCAGGTTTGGGATTTGTTATTGCAAGGTGCTGGGCACTCTGTGCATTGCTGTGATTGAAAGCTGAAGACATTTAGCACCATAAAGAACTGGAAAAAGGTAAAGCCCTTGAAACAAAGTTGCACTTTGGTCTTAACAGGCTATATATTCTGGTGAGGTGATATCAGACCCTGTCCTTTGATCCCAGAAACAAAAGCAGACAGCATTACAGCCTTATTAATTTGGAGAACCTAGATGCACAATGCTCTCGTGGATTTTCCTTTCAGCTGAGCACAAACCCACTGAGGTTCAGGTCAAATATAAGGAAAAAGAAGTAGTAAAGGACAGCATGTTGTGATGGTATCTTCTTTCAAGCATGCAATCTTTAAAAGGCAATATTTACACCCCTGTTCCTTTCTGAACTTCAACAGCCTCTGCTATTGCAGCTCCCTGTGACTCACACAATTTATTTATCCCAAGAGGCATTATACGTTTGATACTTAGTTCACTTCTATTTTGGATAGGGTTACTATTAGCCTTTCAGTTTTATAAACAGCTGTAAGCAGATGATGAGATATCCAGGCTTATTGTTGTTCTACACGTGTGTAGGACAGTCTACTGCCTAGTCACCAGTCACAAGTCCAGTGAGGATGCAGAGATCATCATGGAGCCAGGGCCACCACAGTGGCACTTAACATCAGACTTCAGCACAGCTGCTGCCAGCAACAGTCCCAGTCAGTTATTAGTTGATAGGGATGACTGGGAGAAGAGGAAGGTTGCTCAGTTTTATCTCTGGAGGTCGTTGCTGCTCAGATGCTGGTACCCCATCACAGTATTAGGTTATGATCTGCAGCACAACTTTATAGATGACACCATGGATAAAAACCTCACAGCACCGGGAAACCACGGCTGGCCGTGTCCATGCAGGTCACTCTGTGCCCATCAACAGCAGCAGCTGCAGCAATGACAGCACAGCCAGGCCAAACAGTACTTTCCTGGCAACTCATCCAGGTCTGCACGCACAGTGCGAGCAGGCAGAGCTCAAGTCACTGCTACCGCAGGCAGAGCACACAGACACAGAATTTCTTTCTATGGAAACAACCATATTTCAAATGTTACTGTAAAACAACACTGGGAATAGTATGAGCTGACTGAAACTGACGTTAGTTATACTTTATTTTCCTTCTCCTTTTCCAGTGTCAAAATTGAAATAATATGCTTTCTGCTTGTTATAATGTTTCCCATGTTCTTTTTTTCTACATTATAACCATTATAATGCACTTTCATTCATTAATTTTCTTAAAGAATGGAATGTGTACTTCCTTCCTGCATTTGGCATTAGTTAATGAAGTGCATGCAAATGTTAACTGAATTCTCAAAGCTGTGTGTCTGTTCTTTCCTTTTTCTAATTAAGGTTCAACACAGCCAAATGGATGTGGGGAAAATCTTGTTCCTATGCTGGAAACAAATGCAAGATTCAGCACCAAATAAATGTCAATTTCAAAGCTGTTTGTGGCTAAAAATAGAAGAAATTACTGTTATCTCAGAATCAACAACTGTAATAGCTTAAAGTTGAACTTGGGTCTAAAATCCAGAAATCAGCAGGGTAGCAACCTTCAAAACACTCATGTCTTGGCAATTAATCTCATCCCATATAAAAAGACTTTGTATGCTTTGATATTTGGGCATGGATGAAAACGTGCGTAGGAGAAGGATTAAGAAGAAATGGAAAGGAACCTTCAGGCTCAGGGGATCTTGAATGACTTCTGTTGGAAGAAAACAGAATTATCTTTGATATGGGGTAGCTACGTAAAGCACCCATGCACTATCCCAGTTGCTTGTGTTTCTTTATTTCAATAGTTCAGTAAGAATCAAAATTATAGCTTCACTGAAGTCAAGGACAAAATTCAACAGGAAGTTGAAGGTGACTTTGTGAGATTTACAACTGAAAGGTTATTTGATCAAAGATGATAGAGATAAATGAATATTTAAAACCCATGCTAAATTAATTTAGTGCACCTTGTTTTAAACAAATCGGAGGTTGAAAATTTATGCTTGCATTGACTATGTTCCAATTTGTTGTAACTATTTTAGGGAAAGGTGAAAATACAACTAGAAAATAACAGTGAGCGTCATACACACTGGGTCAAGCTTGTTGTTGATACATTTTGCTGATCAAGCTGTGTTTCCTCAAACGTCACAAAATAATATTAATTTTACCTAGCTGTGATGATTTTAAAGCTCATTGGTAAAGGACAACTCCTTCTTTATCCAGTGTCGGGGAGGGAAAATGCTATGAAACAAGTGGGCTGTATTCTCCTTCATTTTGCTTTAGCTAGATCTCTGTAGCCCCTTTGTACTCGTAGTGCTGTCAGGAAGAAGCTTTCTATTGTTTTCAGAGGGGAGATGGATTCAACCCCAAGCCCTCAGTCCAGCAAGTCCTTATGCACATCGAACGCTTGGTCAGTATTACTGATCAAGGAGCTAAATGGTTAGGACAGTAGGAAATGCCAAGGAGAGGCTCAAGGAGTGAGTCAGCAGTTGGGAGAAAGCTAGGAAGCTAGCTCTTGGCTGGAAGAAATACAGCCTGTCCTAGATATAGGCATGTTAGTCAGGTCAAGTCTTTACCAAAAATAAGCATAAGCAGTTATCACTTGCAGGACTTAAGAGTTTCTGCTCTCAGCTTATACAGGAGACTGATGTTTGGTGTTTTTTTTCTTCAATATGCCTACTTTGGAGCTAGGACTTGAATCTCCTCATAGTAGCAAAGGAGGCAAATCCTTGGTCCTACCAGCAATGTAGATGGACCAATAGCTAGCCGTACAATCTCAGTGCATGTGGCAGAAGCTGAACTGTGCAGCATTGCCCAAACACAGGTGATCTGTATGTGACTGATGAGTTGTTCTTCTTCCTTAGACTCTGCACATGTATAAAGAGTAGGGAGAGAGACAGGGCTGTCATGTGTATAACCTCCATTTGTGCCTGTAAGTGTCAAAATATACAGTAATCATTGGATTTCTGAGAGTGGAGAGGGTCACCATCACGAGGTGTCCCAGAACTGGTATATGGGCTGCAGCACTGAATAATTTAGACCAGTTTACCACAGTGGCTTGAAAACTAAAATTAAGACTTTACAGCTTTCCAGAGAATTCCACCAAACTGCACCTGCATGAAGGTACCGCCTGTAACCAAAGCTATAGTAGCATTGCTCATGTCCAAAGGGAGGTGAAATCCTCTTTGTGATAAGCTTGTGTGTGCAGTTATGGGTGTATCCGTAATTATAGGCAATGAGAAAAAGTATGGCTTGCTCAATAACATACCTCCTCCTATCATGCCAGACACAGACAGGAACATGTCACATGATGGAGGGGTCACACTCTTATTCCTCTTCTTTCTCTCTGTACTATTAGCTCCCCTCTCTGCTATTAACTCCTCTCCTCTGTTCAGTCTCAGTTTTGAGCTCTGCTGGCTGCTGGGCAGCCGACTACTTCCAGCAGTTCAGTACACGACACGTATCACATGCCTGTTCTTCCGTTTGCCCTCGTCTTAATTTACATTGCTTCCTCTCTGTGGAGAATCTAATTTGATCTACACATTGCAAAGCTCAAATACACTTATAAAAGTGCATCATCATAATGATAAGTAGCGAAAGGGATGCAGAGGACTTGGGAGCATCCTTGGGAAGCTGGAAGCTGCTTTCTGTGGAAAAAGGCAAAACTCATGCAGTTAACTTCAAAAGAAAGAACTGTGCAGTGGAAGGGTTGTAATACACATTAGAAAGGGATTTGGGGAAAGAGGAAAAACAGTGCTATGGAATGAGATCCTCAGCTATGGGATTTGTATTTTGTGTTTAACTATTTTGGCTATTACTGCACATGATTTCAGTGTCAACACACCAGAAACCACAGGAGCATAAGCAACAACAAACTCTCAGCTCAGTTTACCAGGGCAAATTCAGCTGGGAGTTCCACTGTTTTCTTTACAGCTAATGTCATGTAGTTGAAAAACAAAAACAAAAACCCACCCAAAACAAACCCCCTTCATTTCCAGAAGTCGTAAATGATTATTACCGTGCTGTAACATAGTGTAAACAGGTTCCTGGCCCATGACTAAGCCTGGTAGGCCCTCCTGCAATGCAAACAGCAGTGTGGCTGTCTTCCAAAGCGCTGGATGCAGGAAGCGCTCTGCTGGGCTTGGAGTGCTGGACACCCAGGTTCCAGCCTCCTGTTTGATTGAGAGCTGTAAGCCTGGGGCATTTCTACAGGAAATGGAAAGCTTGAGGGCTGCAGATTTGGAGCTTTATGGAAGTTACTTTGTTTGGAGAAAAGGAAGCTGAAGGACTGCTGGGACGGTCGGGTCCATTTCCGTGTAAAGGGCACATCTACAGCAAAGGAAGGAATGCGTTTCTCGGGAGATACAAGCCTTTGTAAGTACCCCCCCAACGCGAAGAGAGCAGCACGGGCAGGATGGGCATTTTCTGCAGAAATGGGCTTTTTTGGTCCCTTTGCCGAGGCGGCGGAGGGCACCGGCCGGGCTGCGGGCACCAGAGGGCGGCAAAGGACTTGTGGAAGGAAAGGGGGAAACAGCCCGAAAAATCCCTAATTGCAAAACAGGAAAGCAGTGTTCTATTCTAGCAAAGCCAGGGTACAAGTGAATCAGGTTTTTTTTCAGGTTAAAAGCTAATTTTGTTTTTATTTCATGCTCTCATTCCCTTCTACAGGGAAAAGCAAAACAACCTGAAAGCTGCAGCAGCGTTTCCATAACCTCATGGACTCTCAGAAGTGCTCAGGAGGGCTCTGAAAGATTTTTTTTTTCTCTCTTTTTGAGAATGAACATTTTGTTTGTGACTTTCTTCTGTGCTTTTGATAACTTCAAGCCATTTTTAAAGGCTTGGTTCTTGTGATCTGACTGATCTCAGCTCTCTGATTTGTGAAGATTTTTTATTTTATTTTTTTTTTTAATGGGGATCATCAGAGTATTTGGTGTCATAGCCGTACATACCTGTAAAGGCAGTTTTAATGTGAAGGGTTTATGTGAATTACACTTCCTGCAGGTTTGTCACCAGAGTTGCTCCTGACTCACCCATGAGTTACCCACCTGCAACAAAGCACTCCCCTCTCACAACCAGTACATTCACACACAAAGTTATTTAGAAATACCTACCTACTCTTGTGCACACCCTCTCTTCAGTTCAAGTGCTAACTTTACTCAACAGATACTTCCTTTTGTGTCCAAAATGACTTTGTGCTGTTCTTTATTTCTGCTAGTGCCAGAAAGGGAGGAGGGCTGAGCAGGAGCTTGATCCTGTTCTTGTTAATCATCAAGCATTGTAAATTTCTTGTAAATGCAGGGTTAAAATCCTCATAATGCAGGCAGAAATGGAAACAATAATTTTTCTGTTTAGAAAGACACTATAGACCTTGCTGGTATAAGCTACAGAGGTTCACAGCATGCTTTGACCTCTACCAGTTAATCTAATAAAATATTACTTCTCTCTATAAACGCTACCTTCTTGAATTTCACCCTTCAGAATTCAATATAAACCTGTAATCTCTGCAGCTACCTTGTGCAGTGTATCCATTTGACTGGATGTCACTGGTAAGTGATGACTATGAGCTCCTGTCTCCTCTGCACCTCTGTGCCTCAAGTATCCAGATCATTAGTTTTTAGCATAGACACTGACTATAAGTAGTAGTTGTCAATTAAAATAAAACTCCATTATTACATCATGTGAAAGGTATTTTTGGCCTCCAAGGAAGCAGCTTATTGACTCATCAGTATGGTCTGCTGGCCAAGTGTAGCTTTATTTCTTACCCTTTAGTTAAAGCACTGAAAAGACAAGTAGCCAACAGAAAGACGGGGAACATATGGACTGACACAAACCTAGAAAGACAATGTTGGCAAAAATCCACAGCATTTTTGGCTGTAAATGACTAGTGGCTTTCCTGGCTCAAAATCCTGCAACAACATTCAGGACACTCAGATTTGTTTAATTTCATTTTATTTTTTCTTAAATCTTCATGCACTTTTGGTGCCATCATAGGAAATGTTATACTACAGTTTCATACATTCTTCCTAATTTTCTTTCTTTCTTTTTTTTTTTTTTTTTAATTGCCACACATTTCTGATAATTTTTGCTCCTTGCAGTATTTTCCACCTGTTTTCCAGAGCACTGAGAACACAGGAGGCAGTTTTCTGAAGGGGAGCATTTTCTGAAGGGTTACCACCTCATCAGATTAACTGCTAGGCGCTTTTTTTAGCTATTTGACTGAATATAAATCGAACTAGGAGACTGCACCTAACCTGCCATCAATGAATTAACATAACAAGAAAATAAAGTGATGCTTATAGATTGTGATCTGATACAATTCTGCCATTATGCATAGAAACTGTATCTTGAATTTTAAACATTCTCGGTTCCTAGTTAAGATTTCAGCATTAGCTTTACATTGGAACTATAAAACAAAATCACAACAGCCTCTCTATGGTGAAAGGAGAAGAGCTGATGGGAAGAATGCTTTAAGTTTGGGAGCAAGGAACTAGTCCTTTAAAGCGTCATTACTTAGATCAGATTTTCAATGTGGATCACTTTAGTAGGTGCTAGAAATTAGGACAAATTACTTTCATGTAGTTTTACTTCAATTTCTTTGTATTACTGAGAGATCTTCAAAGTGGGGCAGAGTCAGATAAAATCTCTCCTCTGAGATGGCTAATAATAGCAGTTTAAGGGATTTGTTTCTGAACGGCACTTGCAGCCATCAGAGAAAGCATTCTTTAAATATAATCTCTTTTCTCTTTCTCAGCTAAATGTATGATCATATTAAAAGTGTTTTCCCCTCTTCCATATACTCCACACAGACATGATGCAGTTTCAGAATGGAAAGTTTTCTTTGGTTGATCGTACTGTCTTATATTAATGGTAAGGTCAATTCCTTTCCACAAAAAATGCTTGAACTAAGTCTGGAGTCCCACTCATCCATGGGCCCAACTGTCTTTTTCCTTTCAAGCCATTTTCTTCTGTAATGCTGTACTTCTGCAAATGATAAAATAAACCAGAAATACAGTTTGTGGCAGGTATAGTTTTCCTCCTGCATTTTCACGTGGGCTATTAAATCACAAAATCTCAGTCTTCTGTTGAAAATCAGATTTTGGCAATACCAGAAAACAGCAACACATGCTGTTGGCTTTTTTAAAAAAGTAAATTGTACTGTTACAAAACAGTAAAGCCTGGTTTCCCAGGTAGTCAGCATCATAGAAACTTTTGCTCTCATTCAGCTTGACCAAGCTATTTGAATTCATGCTCAATTTATTTTGTTGCATTAATCCTTTTCAGGTTGTTCTCAGAAGTGACTGACAGCCGATGTTTTCCAGCGCTGAGAGCCCTGGTGTCACTTTCTAAGCTCATACGCTCACATTGTCCCCTGAAATCCAATCTGGAGGAGTGGCTTTAGGATATTGAAAGAACATGTCCCACAGTAAAATTCTCATACAACTGGGCTGACAGTGATTTTTTGTTTCCTGCATTTCATTTCTCATCCTGTGATGTCTAGAGTTACACTATAGTTTTGTCTGATGAAAAAGATTTAAGATACGGAATGCTCTTTTCACTGGAAATATAAGCATAAAGGGAAAAAGATGATGGGTTGTTAATGCATTTGTTAAACTAGGCCTTCAGCTTACAAGTGTTTAGGAATATGCTTTAACTTTATGCATATGAACAGTCCTCTTCAGCTTCCATGGGACTCTTTATGGGCACAGAACATACATACTGTGCTTTTTTAATATCCATTTCAATACAAGATCTTAGTTTTGTCACCAGGGGGCTTCTTACTCCCTCTCTCTATTAGAACATGAAAAAATAAGAAAATTTTAAAAAGACTAAAACTGTTATTGATTTCTGGTGTGTACCAAAGTCTGCCTGGTTGAAAAATTTCATGAAAATTTATCTTTATGTTTTACACCTTTGGTAGAATATTATTTTCATCAGTGAATTATTGTATTGAAACAAGTTCTCTTTGGCACACAAAACAGACAAAAAATATTTCTAAGGGATCTACTTTTATATGAAAATTGCATCGTTTTTGCTCCAATGTTAAAGCAATCACTGCTGTGAATTTCTTCAAACAATTATTTCAAAAACTTTACCAAGCTCCTCATAATAAGCCCATTAAAATACTACAGTTATGATATTTTACTTAAGACTTCCGTCCTAGGTCTTAACTATAAAAAGTAAATAAATAGTTCTGAACATTTACATGCTTTTGATATGAAAATCTGTGCTACTACCATTAATATTTTGGTGTTTGATATTGAGGGTATCAATCAAACTTTTCCATCAAGTTTGATCTTGCAGAGATAACTGCAGTAACATTTGACAGTTAACATCGCAAAAAACAGTTCATATTCTAAATACTCCTTTTCTTGCATGGACTACAAATTTTATTTAATTCTGCTCTAAGTTATGAGCAGTATGAAAGCAGGTTACTTGAAAATGCAAGATTTTAAAAATACTAGACTTTTAATGAGTATACATCTAAAGGTATAACACACACATCTTCCAATTGCCTCTGTGCGGAAGAGACCACACGAAAGTTAACTGCGAGGGATCCTGGGATAGGCCAAGAAAACCCCCAAAAGGCATTCACAGCTTGCAAACAAGAGGATGCATCACCCTCTATCTGCCACAAATCTCCAAAGACTCCCAGACACATATGACTTGCAGGAAATGCCAACTTGCTGTTAGGACTCATCACGTAAATAAGCACGGGGAGATTGCAAGCTCTTTGTCGTTTGCTCCAGGCCTGCTATGTCTTTTCCATTTCTTTGAGCTGCACCACTAGAATTTCACAAGAGATGGGAGAAAAGATTGTTATGGATGTATGGTCTGTAGCCCTAATGCTGGACGTCAGCACTGTTGCCAGGGATGAATTTACTGAAAATGCTAAGTCAAAAAAACTGTGCATGTAACAGTTGTCTTCGTATTGAGAGGAACTAATTAGCCAGACCTGCACGCTCTCATGCATAATACTGTTATGTTTCTGGACTACTTTCATCTATGAACATCCTATTTTTACATATATGTTTTCAAGATGAGATTATATACACACCAGATGATCTGAATAGCAACAAAGGACAAGTTAAATTCAGCTACAGTTAAAATATTCTCTCTTAATTACTCCTTTGGTGTCATTATAACCAATGTAAATGGTGTTGTATTCATAAGCTACTGGAGAACTTATAAACAGCTTGTGCTAAACTAAGGATTGAATGGCAGCTTAAATTCTGAGCTCTATTGCTTCGACAGGATGAGCTCAGGCAATGGTGACCAGCAGTCACCCATGCCGAGAGGCAAGCCCTGTGTGCTCATCCCATGTTCACTCCAAAGAGTAACCCAATTTTTTTGAACTATAGATGTTAGAAAGGTTGGCTGGGCCAGGTTCCTAATAGCTTTTAAACACCAGATGCTTTCTGTCGTTTTGCATCAGTAAATGATGCCAAAATTTTTCAGGGAACTAAGGTTGGTCTCAGTTTTATTTATTTTGAGATATAAAACATTGTTTAAGTTTGTCTCTATGGACTTTTGCAGCACAGTGTCAATGAATTCTATTCCTCTTATCCCTTTGGAAGTATGCATATGTGGTGCAGGAGAGGGGGAAGAAATAGGTTACCATTTCTTACCATTATTTTGAAGTTTCCTTTCACTTCTTCAAAGCACTTCTTTAGCAGGCTATTTGAATTACTTCTTCACTTCATGCAAATTGTGGCTGAAATTTGAAATGACCTTCAGAGATGGCACTGCAAATGATAGTAAGAACATTTGCAATATAGTCTCTGGGTTAATGTTTCCGAAGGACCTTGTAAAATTCTTCACTTCCTTGCCTGTGCTGTTTTGGTGGCCAGCAGAGCAGAGGTCATTTTGTTTGTTTTACCCTTCTCATGACTTTGCTCTGCCAGACGTGTCTGTGAGACACATCAGAGTTCTTTAAAAACAAATTGTGTCATGTAGTAAAAAAATTACTCCAAAAGCATTGTGCAAAAGGTTATTTCTGTTCCCAGCTGTTAAAATTGCAGCACCTCTTTGCTATTTTCTTTGCTTTTAGAAAGCTGCTGATCTTATCTTAGCAAGTGAGCCTAACTTTACAATTGGAACAACTGATGAAATACAGTGAAATCAATAGTGAAGATGTTAAAATAAATATTGTGTAAAAAAAGAAATGTTACTATTTATGAAGCAGGAAAGGTCACAGGCCATAGAAAATAATGAATGCATTTATCCGAACCACTGTATCACAGTCAAACTGAAAGCCCTCTGATCAGTGAGTCATCCCTTTGCAAATGTTTCTCCTTTACGTCACTTATAATAGAAACTACTTGTGTAGCCTCTGCTTTTGTTGTCAGTGTGCGAATCACCAAGGCATGGCTGTAGGACCCCATCATATAGCCCTTGCTTCCCTTTAATTCAAGTGGAGCCTTGTTTGATAATAAAACTATTGCAGCAGGAAACTAAATTTAAAACTCGGTGACTCATTCATCTTATAGCTTTTTTTGGAGTCATTAGTGGGTCATATAACTATATATATTTCATTAATGTTCCCATTATAGTTCCTATTTATAATTGTAGTTATTTTGTTCCAATTAATTCTCTTAATAGAACAGCAGTCTCTAACCCACTGTAAGCAATTCCCCGCTTTATTTTGTGGTGTGCTCTTTGACAGAGTCTAACCTCAAATTTCCAGATAGTAGTATACCAGGTACAGCAGTGTTTAGTGTTAGCTACTTGGAGCTATTGACTCATAAAGAAAGGTTTGGAGGAACGCTACAGTTTTGTCACAGTGAAACAACTGAATTTTTATTCACATAAAGGTCAAATAGCCTACTCTTATCAGCTTAATTTGTTTCTCTACTTTAAATAGTCTTTCAGCAGTTAGAAGATTTAAAAAAAATCCTTTTGCTTTGCCATTTCCATTCAGGAAAGAAGTTACTTTATTTTTTTTTTCTTTTCCATTTTGAACAGATATGAAAACTTAAGATATGTTTCAATAACAAACACATCAGTTTATACAGAATCCTATCATGCCAAAACATCTCTATGCACAAGCATTAGCAATGAGATCAGCTCTGCTTTGAAAACAGTTTTTGTTAGCTGTCGGGCTTTGTAGAGATAGTAATGTTACCAGCGGAAGTGTTGGTGATTATGTCATATTTGTAATCCTAGAATTATAAAAATCCCATATGGAGTGGAAGGCAGGAAAGGAAGAACATGTGGCAGTGCTATACACTTATTTATACAAATGGTAGTTAAACAAAAGTACCCAAACCTTTCAAATCAGCAAGCTAGATCCACACAGGATCCACATGCACTGCAGCATTGAAAACTGCAGTTCCCAGTGAAACTAGATGCCCAGAGGCATCCAAAATCCTTGTTTGGTTCCTACACTTCCTAACAAAAATGGCAAACCATCTCTATGTGATCCTTCAAAAATCAGCATGCCTTCCTCCACCATCCTGAGGATTTCAGAGCCATTAGATGCCACTCTTACCACATGTTTAATCTAGAAATGTTGGCTTTGATCCTTTACTAGGAAAGTAGGAAATAATGATTTAACCTCTTTCTCTAACGAAAGCAATTCAAAAAGGTTGCTTAGGCACCTGGTCACTCTGGGGAATGCGTCTCCTTCTGCTTGGAATAATTAGAAATGAGAGCACTTGACTTGCAGTACTGGGACCTGGATAACAAATCTTGTTCCTCTTTACTCTAGAAAGGAATGAGGCAATCCAAGGATCTAAAGTACAGACCTAAGAGTCCAAAATAGCAGTAAAGCGCTTACATCCTTGGCCCACTCTGTAGAGAAAAGCAATAGGAATATTCATAGCAGACTAAAGACAACCAAGCTTCTATTATGCACAAACAAAAGAAGTAGCCAGTGATAAATAACATTGAGAAATTCCATTCCAAACCATTTAAAACAAGGTATTTCAAAGGCTTCTGTTCCTCCTCTTTCCTCTCTTTGCCCTCCCAACGCCTCTCAATACCCAACAGACTTTTACTATCCACAAGCATTTACTCAGCACAGAGCCAGGGCAGCCTAAGCCAATCTAAGGCCAGGCTGCGACAAAACCATCTTTTCCTTTGCTCTGGACGTGTTTTCCTATTTTTGCCTTACAAGGACACCAGGGTCACTGCAAACTCCAGAACAAGGTGCATCAGGGACAGGAAAACTAATCATCATTGTCTGGGTAGCTTTGTACTGCCCCCAATTCTAACTTTTGAGAAATCATGTTGAACTTGAGAAATGGTTTTCCAACAAAGAGGAGAAAATAGGGAAGTTATGTTTCTTCTCAAAACTGGCCAATATTTTAAAAGGGTTCGATAACCCCGCAAAAGATAGCTTTGTGACAAAGAATATGTCACATTCCAATATTAAATGGGACCCTGTAGTTGAGAACTTTGCTAGGAAGACACAATTATAAATCTATGAATAATTTTAATACTGTTATTTCCTAATTTGGGGGTGCATGACTCTGCAGGCTTAATGATCTCTTTTCATTCTTCTCTATGTGTGTAATCCACAGAATGGTGATAGCCCTTTCAGAGCTTCAGACTGTTTCTCACGAGAGTCAGGATAAGTATGAACAGCATGAAAGGCCAGATAAAACATGGGTGTTTAGAAAGCCTAGAATGGGACTTGGACTAAATTTAAAACTCCTGCATTATAACCCTTAGTGTTTATAAGGTAGCAAATCAGAGACTTTAGGGGCACTTGATTTTGATAACGCATGATCTACGTCCCTTGAGTTGCACTCTTGCAGATACATTTGCACCAACAGGGCTGTGAAACCATGGCTCAGGACATACCCGGTCCTGATGAGAATCTAAAAATAAGGGACATAAATCCTACCTGTGTTCAAGGGCACACTTCAGGAAACATATCCCAGCTGAAAAGAAGTGCTTCTCTGGAGCACTTGAGGCAGAGATGTGAGACTTAACAGGTATTTGTGTAGGGAGCACTTCCCACCACTAACACTGGCATCTTTCTGATGAAGATGTTGACCAAGCACCCCTGATTCAGTGTGTTGGCAGTTCTCCAACACAACAAGAGTTGGAATACTTTTCCTACATACTCTGTCAAAGCAGCCCAAGAGCTGCATCTAGGAGTCCAGATTTTACTCCAGAGCTGGGCATCTGGAAGTTGAATGCTACAGCATCCAGCTTTTAAGTCCTCTGACACATACTGCTTTTTGTGCATTTCACAACAGATAGAGCCAGACATATACAAGGTATGTTTGGATGGCTCATGGGAAGAAAACCTCTCCACCTGCTTGACACCCTAAATACCTGGAACACAAGACCTCATAGTTACTAAAAGTTTATAGTTAAATGTAGAACAACTTATCCTTTCTCCAAAACAGGGCCTCATTATTATTTTCACTGTGCAGATTTTTAAAACATCAGTCTGGAAATCAATTAGTCTAGTCAAGCCGTTACCTTCTGATCCCCAGACTCCAGACCTAATTCTTTATGTCTTCTCCCCTTAGGTACATTATAACCCTGTGTGCTACTGGACTGAATTGTGCTGAATACGAAAATACTGAGGCATTTGCGCATTTCATTAACAACCTCTTAAAAGAAGTATAGTTAAGGTTTTATTTTTTGCACTAATTGTGACCTTCAGAAAGAAGCTGCTCTGTTATTAATCTCCTAAAACATACGGTTTCCTTATCAGGGAGTGGGGAGTGTGTGGGAAGAGGGACCTGATTTTTTTTTTTTTTTTGAGAGCATTAATGAACACTGCTGTATGATAGCACAGGCAAAGGGAAGGCTATTTGTTCCATTTATGTAGGATGACAAATAATGCAGAAGCACTAATGTAATTAATTGGCCTATATGCCATCTGTTGGAAGGTGCTTTTGGTTTTCCTGATGGTCACAGCAGTATTACCAGCAATGCAGCAAGAACAGTTACCCAGTTAAACACTCTGGGCAGAAATGGTTCACAGAAAACTAGTAAGTGTGGAGTTGTTCTGCTTTTGTTTATTTAAAGAAAGTCTGATTGCAATAGATGTGCATGTAGCAACAAATTAGGAGACTGATTCAACCCCTCTTAAATAGAATGATTTGACAGGAAATCAAGCAGCAGCAAGACACGGTGATCTGATGGCAGTCGGTTGGGTTTGGCATACATTGCAATGTACATCAGAACAGTAAAATCAGCTCTTTTTTTTTGTTGTTTTTTTTTTCCTTTAGGGGACATATCAAGTCTCATCATTAAGGCTTGTTGGTTGTCTGCTAAATTCAGAGCAGTATTTCTCAAGGAACCAGGAAAGTGACATGTTAAAGACTTTTCTTCCAGCTTGTTTATATACATGTATATACAATGTATAGAATCAGGAAACCAACAAAGAGAAGGCACTTATTCAATACAGGAGACTAATGATAATGTATTGCAGCATACGTATTCTGAGTTCACTTAAATATCACACTTTTCAAGAGTGTAAATGGTGTTATTTTACTTATTTTAGCCTGCAGTGCAGTATCTATTCTAAAGCTTGTACGCTTGCCCCTCGCTTTCAAGCTGAGCTTGTACTTCACTTAAAAGCTGACACAACCAGTACAGAATTAAAATGGACAGCCTGATCAACAACATTCCCCACCCACATCATGCAAATCAATCAACCAGAATGACAAGAAAAGTGCCCAACACTCCCTGAAGGCTCAATTCCATATCTTTCAAGCTTCAATTAAAGCAGCTTTCTTCAATGTTCCATCTCAAATTCAAATGACACAGAACTTAAAATGGGCTCCTGTTATACTTTAGGGAGTGGTAATTTTGAAAGGAACAAAATATGCTTTAAGGAAAATTAGCATAGTGCCACATTGTTTCTCTTGTGCAGCTATATTAAATATATATACTGTGTTCATTTAAATAAGATCCATTTAAATATGCTTTTCATGGTTAATTGCTATATGTAAAACACTTGCAAATTTTAGACAAAGCAAAAATTATTTGACACTTCTTTCCTATGAATCATATTTTTTTAGATTCAAAAAGATATATCCCGAAGTAGGGAAATACTGTTATATGAGAATGCAAGAAAAGTATGTGAGTTATAACAATATGTCTCTCTCTCTCATAAGTTAGAATAATTATATATTGCTGATATGAGGAAATTACTGAGTGGCCATAAGGAAGACCAAGCCAGAAAGATCATTTGAGATGTATGTGTGTCAGTGAGAGAAAGGCCAATATTCTTGTTAATAGATATTCACCACACTACTGATCGGATAATCAAAGCAGAGATAAAAATGATTACTTAATTTTCTATATGTGTACATAAAGAACTTTCCCAGCAACATATTTAATCTACCACATTCTGCCTAAGTTTACATGGTTGAGTTGATTGTACTTTCACTTTTTCCCTTAGAAGTGGGTTTTCACAGTCTGGTACATTTTCACTGTTCAGGACTAAGTGCAACATTGTAGGTATACCCCCAGTGACAATTTTTCATGTACCCTTACACTCTGCTTAACCAATATTTCCAGATGCATATTTCACGAATCAACGCACAACATGACTTGCTTCATATATGCCTGTAAGTAAATGTAGGCACTTTTGACAATCTCAGCTGAGGCGTGGGAGGAGGAGAACATCCATGAGGACTGTGCAAGCTCATAAATTACTTCGGCCAGACAAGTTACTGTCTAACTGCTGAGCAACGTTCACGGCCAGTGTATATACTCCCAGTCTGTATTCATTTAAACCAGCACCTTGTGATAGTGTGAACATACCTTAAGCCATTTAGGGTTTTTTGAAAGTTCATTGTTGGTTTATGTTGTTAAAAAGACTGGGACTTCAAAATATATCTCATGAACTTGAGTTAAGGATGGTTGTTAGAACTTCAGTGTCTCTGGAAGTGGAGCGAAGCTTATTCTGTGCAAGCATATGCGGATCTATCTATAAGGCAAAGTGACCACAACGCCTACAGCTTGGATTGCCAAACATTTTCCTCGTAAAGATCCAGTTTCAGTTACAACTGTGCCAGAATTTAATTATTTGGGATGAAGTTTCCCATCATGGAGCTTCTGCCTCAGGCTGAACTGACTTTAAGCATAATTTAGCCTTTTCAAGAAGAAGAGTTAGGATAAAGAACTGCTAACTAAAAGCAAACATACAAAACCCCTCTTTGTAACTATCTATGGAGAAGCTTTAGCAAGCCCATGATTCTGACAGCAAGGAGTCTTTTGCTGACCTGAAGGAAATCTGCTTAAATTTGGCTGATTAACTTCTGAAGATCTATGTGTGTTCACATATATATATATATATATATACATACATACATATATTTACTCAGTAGAGGCTTGCTGGTCTTGACAACGCAAGCCTAAAGCATTTTACCTCCACAGGTCATATAGACTACAGACATGGGCTGACAGACATCTCAGGAAGTCTTTCTTTGCTCCTCTCTAATAAGGGATCAGTCCCTAGATACAGGATATGTACCTAAGCTGCACTTAAAACATGTAATGAAAGGTGTTCTGCCATTTGACCAGGTAGCTTGGTTTATATCTAAACAGATTTGTTCTAACATGTAATTGTAATCTTTGCATTGAATGAAGCTGTTTGCACTTCAGCCCAGCCACAGGGGACACTGTACACGACTAAAGACAGTTGTCTTGTGCCCATCCCTAGCCTGTTCAAATCTTTAACTTTTCCCCATTAGACTTGTTTGCTAAATCAGCTAGTCATACTTCTTTCCTCTAGGTTGTCAAAAATTGGTGTCCTGGAAACCACCACAACTGCATACTAAGTGTCACAGAATCATTTTATACCTCTCTTAAAATATGTTCTGTGCTTTACCTCCATCTAAGTCACAGTCCAACAGCGATCAGGACTTTTTCCTGCTAATCTTTCCCTGGCTACTAACGCTGAGAAAAGATAGCCAGTCTAAGGTGTGAAATCAGACTGTGGTTTCATGAACTCGCTAAAGGGGTAGCATAAGCCAGCTACACTGCTCAAATAAGCAGCCCTCTCTTCTACTCTTTTTACAGTGCTACACTCTTCCTCGTATCACTACAAGTTAACCTAACTGAAGAACTTATCTATATTAAAAGTAACACTACACACATTTTTTTTTCCTTACCTAGTTTTCAGCAGTATCTGATCCCTGCCTAGGTAGCTGCAAAAATTGCTATCAGAGAGGTCTGCTACTGTGATGGCTCTTGTGGGTGATGCTGAGAAGTCACT
>NW_010318203.1:122233-125057 GCF_000700745.2 Antrostomus carolinensis
CACTTCGCTTCTCTGAGTAAACTGAAGAGAGGTTCAGGTTGTGATTTTTTTTAATCTAAAGAAGTGCTTAGAGATGTGACTAAACACACGCAGGAACTGAGAGTTGAAAAACTGTGTCCTAGATATCTTCAGCTGGATACTCAGCAGGATGAGAGTAGCCATCCAGTTTGTAGGTGCTAACATGTGCAGTGAAGGCAGCTGTTCAGACATGCAGTGAATGGGAGACAATCCTGCAAAAAATAGCGTGTTTATGTAATTACAGAAAATAATAATGTCTCTGCCACAAAAGGTGAAATTAACAGAAAAAACTTTTATCCTGGTTTTGGTGGTGGGTGTTTTTTGTTGGGTTGGGTTTTTTTGAGGGGAGTGGTGTTTTTTCTTATGAATTTCAGGCAGTTATTTTTATGGAATTAGTATTTTGGACACATTTTTGATTGTGTGATAGGAAAATTACAGGTAATGAATTCATATTTATCTAATGTAGCACATTATTAACAAATAGGTGATATGTAGGAGCATTCATATACAGAAGTGATTTTGAAACACAGCTATTTTGTTATTAGCAGGTATCACATTTGGTGGGAGAGAACATCTATTGGTGGGAGAAATTCACTAGCACTCCTATGGTATCCTATGTGTCATAGCCATAGCTATTCTGTTCCTTCTTCTCTTCCCTGCTCTGAATCAGTAAAGGATTCTCTGCCTTTCCACACAACCAAGGAATTTGGGAAAGTGCTTTCCAAGAACAGAATTTTGGAGCTGTAAGTAATTGTGTGTAATAGAAAGCTGTTGTTCCCACTGAATCTGCAACTCCCAGTCAGCAGAGCGGGGGATACTCTTCACTGGTGTGACTGGCAGTGGTTGATAAAACAGGTAATAGTTTTAACATATGGGAAGACTGGGATTACGTATTTCCTTCAAGGTCCAACAGTATAATTTCTGATGTTGTAATGAAAGAGTTGTGTAGCTGCGCAGCTTTGGTCCTCCTGGAAACATAGGAATTGTGCAACTCAGTCAAATGCCTAATACACCCATATTTCATCTCTAAATGTCATCAGGCCCTGACTATGATTAATTGGATTGTATTGGCTAACATGTCACTAAATTAATGCTCCTATAGACTTACATTGGACTATGTGGAGGGCAAAATGCAGTAACCCTTAATACGGGGAGCAGCAGCTTAGCCTTTGGCCGTGTGTTAACTTCATGTATTTGTTACATAGCACATTTTACAACATTCCTTCTAAAGGAAGAGGTGAGGGCTATTTCTTACAAAGTACTTCAACTGGAAAACGCAGAGTATCACTTAAAAGGAGGTTTAACTTCCTTCTATGGCACACAAAATGTTAGAGGGGTCTAATCCTCGGTCCTTAAGGAGAGGTTTCACTAGTTTTGCTACCTCATGGGCTGATCTGGGACAGCAATGCCAGTGTTTTTTTACAAACTCAATCATTCCAGAGTTAAATATTCTCACACTCTGGAGGAATGTTACAGTTAACAAATCAACTTATTCCCACTTTGAGTCTCAGAACCAGGTAACTAGAATGAAGCCTGTCAACTTTGACTATTTCATCAGGATTTAAATGTGTGGAAGATTAAGTCTATGCACCTTTTATAAATGAAGAGGGATTAGATTATTAGATGGCTTCCTCAATCAAGTCTTTTGGATAGACTGCTCTTCAGGATAGGTATTAATGAACATGTCTATGAGCGTAAGACAGAACTGTCCAGAGGAACCTGCAGGAAATCTGCAAAACCCTGTCAATCAGCCATGCAGAGCAGCAGTGTGCGTTGTCCCTGGTGGGAAAACACTCCCAGTACTCAAATTTAGATAGGCAGTACTGTGTAGACATGCACAAACTGGCTCCCATTCTCCTGCCTTCACTGCATCTGGAGCTGCTGCTTTCAAATTACTTTACCCAAACTAGCCGGCAAAGTGGCATATGGAGGAATGGCTGACAGGACAAGGAGTAGAGGGCAAGCGGACTGCAAGAGCTGAGTTGTGTTTTGGAAAGCCACATCTGCACTGCAGGCGTATTTATACTATGCAATGCAGCACAGAGGTCCCTAAATTAAGTTTGGAAAGGGTAATTTTGGAATTTGAAACAATATATCCATGTCAAGGAATAGTTCAATATGCTTTTCTCTGGCACGTCTCTGGTTTTCGCTGGATCTGTCTCTTGCAGAAAGCTTCTGGCACAGCCGTGCACTCTCTCCCTGCTCACACCTCTGCATTCGCAGGGCAGAGGCCAGAACACATCAGGAAAATAACGCCCAGGTTCCACGTGTTTTTGGAGAGTTTTCGTGTGTGCTCTAACACGGACCGTTTCATTGATCTAATTTAGAGTTGCATCAGCACAACGATGCCACAAGGGCAAGAACAAGCATCTGGAAATTTCTTTAACCAGCTTTGGCACTGGAGAAAACATACCACCGGATTGCTTGGCCATTGAGGTATTCTGCGTCAGTTAATTAGCTCTGCTGAAAGGCTCAGTTAATTAGCACGGGTGTAGAGTTGCTCTGACACAGTTATACCGGTTACAAGACCCGAGCGAATCCCACGGCACGGTGCTCTAAGAAGCGGGAAAGCGAGGGGAAAGCAGGAGGCACGGCACGGCTGCCCTGCCCTGCCCTGCCCTTCCCTCCTGGGGACCTCAGGAGAAGCCAGCGGGTGGGGTGTGCTGCAACCTGCTTTTTTTGACGCCACTTGGCGCTTCTCTGCCCCCGCCCCGTTACTGACCCAGGCGGTAGGGCCGGCAGAGCCCAGGTTCCTCGCACGGCCTGTCGGCCGCCTGGGCCTCACGCGGCTGGGGCAGGGCTGCCA
>NW_010318204.1:0-254 GCF_000700745.2 Antrostomus carolinensis
AGACTCCATTCTTAAGGGAACAGAAGGCCCAGTATGCAGACCAGACCCACTTACTAGGGAAGTCTGCTGCCTACTTGGAGCCTGGGTTAAGGATGTCAAGAGAAAACTCCCCACCCTCGTAAAGCCATCAGATTATTATCCACTATTGATATTTCAGGTGGGGAGCAGTGAAGTAGCAAAAAGAAGCCACAGAGAGCAGTCAAGAGGAACTACAGGGCCTTATGATGAATGGTTAAAGGGTCAGGAGCACAGGC
>NW_010318204.1:1128-1507 GCF_000700745.2 Antrostomus carolinensis
GAGGAAGGCCAAGGCCGGACTGGAACTAAATCTAGCAAGGGATGTCAAGGACAATAAGAAGAGTCCAGAGTTTACTGCCAGTCCTCAGGAATCCCGGGCCATGGAGGTAAGAGAGGAGGTCTGGAGAGAGGAAGACTTTCCCTTGGTCAAGGAGGATCAGTTTCGGGACCACCTAGCCAAACTCGACACCCACAAATCTATGGAACCTGATGGGATGCACCCCTGCGTGCTGCAGATATTATTGCAGAACCACGCTCTATCACCTTTGAAAGGTCATGAAGGATGGTAGAGGTACCTGAGGACTGGAGGAAACCCAGTATCACTCCAGTCTTCAAAAAGGGTAAGAATGAGGACCCGGGAAACTACAGGCCAGTCAGCC
>NW_010318205.1:0-405 GCF_000700745.2 Antrostomus carolinensis
TGTGCACATTTCTTTTTAGCCCCCTTATCCTTTCCCCAATCTCTTGGGGGTGGGGTGGAAGTGGGTGAGCAGCTGTGCTGGCTGCTGGCCAAGGGCTTGCCCAGTGAAACTGTCACATTCTCCCCCTGAACTTGAAGATACATGGGACTGATGGGATGCTGCAGATCTGTGTTGGCAGTTATCACACCCCCTACCCCCCCTCTTTCCACTCTTTTCTCTCCCTCTCTCCATTTCCTTGTGTATACGTGTTGTGGGCTAGGTAAAATGACTTGGTACTTGACTCTGTTTTGAATCTTAATTCTGTTCTAGGGAATACAAAGAACTTGTTCACAATAAAATATCTAACTGGATATCACTGAGGAGTTAAGCCGAGCTGCCCCTGGCCACCGTGAATGATCTGAGGTC
>NW_010318206.1:0-646 GCF_000700745.2 Antrostomus carolinensis
TATATATATATATTTTCTTTTTAGACTCTCAAGAGGTGCACTTTTAATTTAGATCCCATGAAGGCAGTAGGACCCATATAACTATTATTCATGTTATGCCTCTCTATATGCTTTAATATTTGCAGCTGACACAGTAGACACGAGTGACTATTTCTGCTGCCAAAAGTCAAAATTCTGAAGAAAAGTAGCAGTAGCAGTGTTTCTCATGAAACACTTCTGGCAGGACTCTAACTTGAAAAGTCATCAATACTGTTTTTAAGGACAGAAGTGATTCACCCCTTTTCTCCTCCCAAAACCCCATCATCCTCTACACGCAAAGCATTTCAGAGACAGACATTACTTTTTTTGTACACAGGTAGCACGATACAACGTGTAGAATTGTTATCTGTGCCTTATCTTTCCAGTAAGGCTACAAAAGTTTATTTCAAGCACCAAGTAAGATCCAGCTTTTCATTAAGTGTCTCCCAAGCTTTGCAGCCAGGACCTGCAGCAGTGAGTCATGGCCCTGGTATCATATTATTTCTGGGAAAGGTGGCTAGATGAGCAGTCTTAAACATAGGAGTACCTCTCTTTACTGGGGAAATGGCTGGGATGGGCAAGAGCAAGCTTTTCTCACTAGAGGTCATCCCATCTTGCTCCCAGTTTC
>NW_010318206.1:675-4096 GCF_000700745.2 Antrostomus carolinensis
TGGCAGGCTCACCCCCAGCTCCCATTTTTGCCAGGGATCCCACCACCCCAGCAGCTGTGCCAAAGACCTTCCCTGCAAGGTGGCACTCTTGACAGAGTCTGAAAAAAGGCAACTTCTGTCTTACATGCAAGTTTTAAGACAGTCAGAGCAAAAAGGAAGCCCTACTAGTTTTGTTCTTGAGCCAGGTCTGAATTAGCACCCCAAATACACTACATTGCACAGTGGGGGACAGTCTCCTGGCTGTGTGCAGGTTTCCATGGAGGTAAAGCCAGGTACTCCAACACCTGGTCAAGCCAAACCCAGACAGCCAGAGCTCTGGGGCCACTGAAAAATGCATCCCCTCCCCAGCCTGGATACAGCTTTCTGACCCACTTGGTTTCCTAGAGATAGCCCTCGAGCCTGAGGCTAAAGGATGCTGTCTTCCTTAACAAGGCAATATAAAGAAAAAAAATAATTGTATGTGTGTAAAATCCTGTGGGAACTCTTAACATGTGAAACACGTGGGAGAAAACGCTCTGTCTTACCAAAGGAGCAACAGCGTTAACTCCTGAATCTTTAACAGCACTGATAGAAAAGTAATTGCTGGCAATTTCAATAAACCCAGTATAGTATGAACTCAATATATGAAGCTGACATTTCATTCATTATGTGATACTTAAGTTAACATCCACAGCAATTTAAAAAAATACCATTCCAGCTACCTGAGAACTCATTAAATACCCAGGATTTTAAAAAGCCTTTAAAATAGAGGTTAGAGTCTGTGTTACTCTTCTTTTCTCATGCTATATGTATGCATACCATAGAAAACAATTAGAGTAGGAGTCCACTCCTAGAAAGACATACCCACAGAGACATCCAGGCTCCAGTCTGATGGTTCGCTCTGTTCACTAGGTACTGCTGTGCTCACAATTTGATTACATGTCTTTATCAGGACTGAATCTTAGTTTATTACTATTATATTTTTCACTTGGAAAAAAAAAAAGTTATACAGGAGTTTGCCATTATCTGACAAAACAAAGCACTTCTAGTCATTTCATCCTTTCAACTGCCCAATCAACCCTGAGGTACTGCACTTATTTTAGACCCACTTCCTAAATAGGTAAAAGAATGCGGAGGAGCAGTTTGGCCCAGGTCAAACAGCAAGTCGTGGCAAAGCAGATCAAGCCGCGCAGGTCCCTGCTGCACATGCCAGTGCTACGCTAGACATACCACATCATTAAAGGTGGCAACACATCATCCCACCCAACCGCCGTGCCTTTCAGCAAGCTTACTGCCACCAGCTTCCTGAACCATAAAGTTTATATGATCACACCACAGCATATGGCTTTCTTGTTCTTCTTATCTCTCTTAATGTTGCTACTTGAAGCAGCAGATAATTAAATTTGAGGGTCAAAAACAACACAAGTTTTAAGTGATTCTTAGCATTAAACATCATGATTAATTCAACGTTTAAAAACCTTAGTTTGCACAAAACAAGAATTGTTCCCTTTTCTAATCCTCTTCAGACTCAGTGCTGTGATTCAGTTCAGCCTCAGACTCTCTCAAAGAGCCTGACAGCTAGCTCTGGCACTTGCTGTAGCAGAAATTGTATGGAGGAAGGGACAAACATAAGAAAAGACAACAACAAAGTGGTGCAATTTTTCCCCAATACAACTCTGGCTGAACCTTACAACGCTGTAATGCATGTTTGAAACAGCATGAGCAAATTTGTGCTTTATTTTCATAAATACACCCCATTTGTCTTTGAGGAAAAATACTCAAAATTGCAATAAAAAAAATTGACAGCTGCATTTGTTTAATTTTAAAAAGACAGGTGTACTTCTTGTTCAGAAAAGTGTGGCTAGTAGTCTCCTGATATTGTGCTACAGCCAGATAACCAAAATCCACAGCACTATTTAAAGCAAGTCTGTTGTTTTAATTATTTGCCACAGAAAATTATGGATAAGGCAGAAGATAAAAGTGCACTTTGGCAAGAAATTCACATTTTGCTTCTCTAGCCTAAAATATTCTCTTTCTAGGAAAGAAGTGTCATTCTGAGAACAGAAGATGCACTCTAGTCTCCAGAGGGAAAAGAAATCACAGGAAATGCAGTAAAAATCCTCACGGGGGCTGCAATTAGGAGAATACTACTTCTGAAGAAACAGGGCAAGTATTGTGACTGTGCTATTCATCACCATATTCCTTTGGAATATTTTTTTTTTAATTTAGTTTAATGGAAAACAACCAGTAAAAGCCTTTTTTTTTTTTTTTAAGTCTCTGTAGTTAAGCTATATTTTCTTAAACTATCAGCTAATATGATTAGCTCACTTTCTTTTAGGATACCATCTGGTTTTCCCCTCAGTATTACAATGATTTTTTTTTGAGAGGAGTCTCTATGCTCAAACACTCGACTATAAATCCATATGCTACTTTACAAAACAGACAGACCCCTGACTAGATTCGCCTATCATCTCATCATACCTACAGCTGAAAAGCATCAATAGCTCTTTTTCACTTGTTTTTCAGTTGCCCAAATTAAGAAGAGGAGTCAAAATGAGCAAGCAACCTTTATATGAAGCCATTCTGGCATGATTTTCACAGAATGTACAGAAAAGCCAGTGGAAGCAGAAGAACAGGCAGAATTCACTATCAAATGCACATTTTTAAAACAGACAATGATGAATGTGATAAAACTTATCTCATCTCTCCTGGCAAAAGTATTTTTAAAACAAGACTCATGGTTCTCCATTTAAACTGTGTGCTAAGGTATATTTTTACATTTTGGTGAGGGCTTAGTTTCTCATGACAAAATGATCTCTTCTCTTATTTGCATTATAAAACCAAATCTTGCTCTTTGTAATTTGCAAGCAGCTTGAGTTTAAAAAAAAAAAAAAAAAAAAAAAAAAAGGCAGCCATAGATAAAATTCGTAAGAGGTACTACCAAGTGTTCTTCATGACCCCAGTGGGAGGTGATTTCACTCCCTAGAAACTTGTAACTCTAGTTTTATGTCTGTCCTGAACGGAATTCCAGTGAACCTGCCTCCAGCTAAGACATTTCTAACTCCTTCTAAGTTAGAAAGACAATCAACTACAGTATCCAAAATTATATCTAATTGATACTATTCTCTCTCACATTCATTAAAATCTATACATATTTTAAAAATAAGCTTTGCTGGGATCACCAAAAGAGACAACGCTTTTCTTTTTGTTTTAAAGAATGAGGGTTATTTTAGATTTAATTCAAACCCTTTAACTTCAAGCCAAATGGAAATTAAAAAAAACCCCTAATTTGTACAGAAACTTGGGAATAGAATCTGTTCCTGTTCCTGAATGATCAAGAGATGGGCAACAGAGGAAGGAGATGGCAACGCAAGAACAGGTAACACAAATATTACCCATCAGGAGTATGGCCTCAAATGAAGAGACTCTTTCCATCGGAAGA
>NW_010318206.1:4107-49900 GCF_000700745.2 Antrostomus carolinensis
AGGTACTAATTTGTAAGGAGTACCAAGGAGCATTAGCCAGGCAAGCGACAGCACTCCACTCTCAAAGGATTAGGCTACAACTTGGGTATGGGACAGAACCTCCTATGAAGAGGAACAGCCTGACACAACTTGCTATTTTTGTTTGGCTAAAATATCCCTAGTTATTTACAACATAAGTTCCTGTCTTTGCATAAATAAATAAATAAATAAATAAATAAGGAAGAATATTTTTGTGTCCTGAAGAAAGTTATTGCTAAATTTCTACAACATGAAGGACAGTGGGAAAGGAAACCTTTTTCTTGCTCTTATAATGGTGGGAGATCAGTAGACATGGTCCTGCATTTGATCAAGTGACTGCCAAAAGAAATTTCTTGAAATACAAGAAATTTCATTTAAACATAAGAAAAAAAAAAAACCCAACCCCAAACCCTCTAACTGTAAGACTGACTGAATACTAGAACAGCTTGCCCACTCGGTGGTGGGGTCTCCAATCCTTGACCGTATTCAAACCCAACTGCACGTGGTCCTGAGCCACCTTCTCTAGCTGACCCCACTTTGAGCAGCAGGTATGGACTAGATGATATTCAGAGGTGCCTTCCAATCACAACCTATTCTATGATAATTATGATTTTCCTATTTTTGAAATACATTGTAAAGCTTTACTTTTCACATCTCTAGAGTAGAGATAGCTTCAGTTTTTCAATGAGAAGCTTCTTGAACTATGGATATCTGAAAAGGGTACAAGTATCTTTGGCTTGTGCTTTCTTCAGTGGATACAGCCACAAAATAAGTTAATTTGCAAATATTCCAGATGCTACATTTCAACACTAATAATATACCTATTGCAATTCGTATTCCAGGCTCAGTGAAGAAGGTTGTTTTGTGTGTGTGGGGGAGCGTGTTGTATTTTAAGTCAAGGATCTAGCAATAAACTGTAAGACAATAAAACAAAAGAGGCATCTCAAACTTTGCAGACAGACCAACAGACAGAAAAAATGATATTGAAGTCCTGCTAAACTATGTGACCACTGAAGGAGCCAGACTGCAAAGCAGAGAATAAGATCTGAGCCAACCAAGGCGGAAGCCAACTAAGACTGTCTACTTTCCACCACCAAATGTCAGGTGAGAGCTAGAGGGATACATTTTAATAGATTCCCATTCAAACTGGAGGGACAAATATTCCTGGTAAGCTGGTACCTACAACCAAACCAAAGGAGCAGACATGTGGTTGCTTTTCTGATGAATGGTCTGATAGGAAGGTCAGGAAAGCCCAATCTGCCAGAGAAACACAAGATCATGTTTCATATTGTCCCATCAGCCCCAGTGAGAAACTGGAAGGCAATTACTCAAGGTATTTTCTAGAGAGGATATTTGCCTCAGGAAGGAGTTTCCAAAGGATTATCTTAATTTGGTTCTGGTTGTGGCTTAAATTTATCTCTGCATGGAACCGGAGTGGCACGCCCCAGATGAGCCAGTGATGTGTTATGGAAAAGGAAGTCTGCTGAGCTGACAAAAACTGTATGTGTCTTTTCAGAGTTTAGGCTAATAACTGAGGATACAGAAAAAACAAAGAGAAACTGCACAGGAGAACATTAAATTATCGTCTAGAACTGTAACTGTGACTTTTTTTGTTTTGGGGGAAGATATTGGAAGGAAAGTAAAGAACAGAAGTTTATCACAATCAGTTTGGTTTCCCCCTGCCCCTAAATATGTAACACTTAATCATTACTAGGAAATAATCATGCTAGCAGAATTGTGTCTTAAAAAACCTATAGGCAGAAAATTAGATACAAAAGCAAGCAATTCATAAACCAATTAGCATTAAATTAAAAGCAGCAACTAACAGAAACAGTAAAAGCACCCTTAGTTACCTACTGAATACAAGATTTTAGAGACATACTGACTTTCTGTAATTTTTAAATGAAACTTTGAAAGGTATTTGATGTGTATAGAGTATACACAAGCTAGCATTGTGTTCAGTCCCTTTTAAGGTAAAAAGTGCCAGTCTTCTACTCCATCAGATGCAAGTATATGGAAATTATATTCAGAAGTACACATTTAAATAAATAAGCATCACAAATTCAAAGAAATTGACTTCATGCTTATATGTAGAATAGCTAGTTGACATTCATGGCCCTAAGTTGTTTTTAATTAGAAAATTATTATTTTTCAGTCGAGTCAGACTGCTAATACAATCTTGCAAAATTATCAGAATATTGACAAATGCAAAAGCTAGGCCTTAAATTATGAATTTTAGTTGAGACATAGATTTTAATGCCTATTTAAACAGTATGTAAAACTAATTATAAAATTTTAGCAAATAACAAGATTGAGCATAGGAAGCACTGAAGGGATGAAGCTGAGACTTATTCAGGATATTCTCAGTCAGCAAGAAAGATGTGACAACACTGAAGGAATGTTCTTTCTCATAGCAGAGCCCGAAAGATTTCTTTTTTTCCAATAAACTGTTCAGCAAGTAGCTAACACCGAACAGACTTCAAGTTACCCTTTCATTAGCACTGAGTTATGTGGAGTGCAGGAGTAAGAGGAGAACTTGAAGAATCTATTTCATTGATCTATACTATTCCCAATATAGCTAGGGTTACTTACAATGTATGTAATTACAATGGACATCATGAGCTTGTGAAAGCTAACCAGTGATTTTGCACTGCTTTTATATTTCATTGGTACTCAAAACACTGACAGTTTAGCACCTTCTCTAGTCCATGCTGTACTCACAATGACAAAAGGCAGCATATTATTATTGAGAGAATAAATTTGTACGGAATGAAAGTTTAGAGATTTCAGAGTGTTTCTTTTCTTTATTTCTAATCTCTCTCTGTCAGGTTAAAAAACAAAGGCTGCGAGTTTAGACTGCAAGGTTATCCCACCGTGCATTATATCTTCATGCTCTACTGATATTCAGAGCAACCCCACCTTGCCTCGGTTTAGCTCCATTAAAAAAGCTTCACCCCAGTTCCCAGCTGACAGAGTTACTTACCGATAGCCTGAGCAAGGGCTATTACAACTTCCTGGCATGTTGTGACTTCCGTGACCCCACACACAATTCTCTGGACTCCATCCACCCATACTTTGAGCTCCATGGTTCACCAGGTCATCCAAGAGCCATGAATGCAAATCAGTCAAGTCATACTTGCAGCTATACCAGAGATGATGCAGCAGACTTCTCTCAGCAACTAGAAGAGAGAAAAACCCTGGTGTTTACAGTGAGGCATTACCAATTTAAAAAATTAACATATTCACCTTAAACATCTATTGGGTTGAAGAGGCAACACAGCCTCCTTTCTTTAAAGATAGTAACAGGAATCAAACATTCCATGCTTTAGCAATGTCTACCCATTCTGTAGACATACCAGAAGTTTCATTACAGTTATTTCCTAAAATATTAAAAGTGTGTGTGTGTGTGTGTGTGTGTGTGTGTGTCTATATATATATATATATATATATATGTACATACACACACTCACATAGAAAAAGCACCAAGAGAAATAGCCTTAAATAAACTCCGGAATAAACTCGTAACAGTTTCCAGTAACAAGTGCCCCTCTTCCTTTATATACTACCTGGATGTCTCAAGGGATGGGTTATAGATGCTTTCAGTGTTTGTTCAATAATTCCTAGCAGGTGGTAGCTTAGCAAAAGAAGGGAAAACATTTTCAATTACAGCCATCCGTGAGAGCCCAACCTTGCTCTCCATACACAGGCAGCTGAAGGTTCCAGTCCCAGTAAACCTGTACATTTAGTACCAACACTGGAAAACCCAGAAAGGAAAGCAAGCAGGCAGATTGCTTCTTTCTCTCTCTAAAACAAAGAGACACACCAGAGAAAGTGTTTTAGAGGTGGTTTAACCCCTGCCAACACTGCTGGTTCTGTAAGGAAAGACTGGCTAAAGTGTTATCCTGGGTTTTTCCAAAGGCACTGCAATGCTACAAAACCAAAATGCAAGGCACACCATCTGGTTTAGCCAGTTCTTGCTTTCGTGCACGGTTCTACTGTCTTTGCTGAAACAACACCAAAGTCATACCAGCTAATATGGTGTGCTAGCTCCCAATTTAATTTTAAAAAAAGAAATTTCCCAGTGTTTGTAAATGGAAAACAAACATTCAGAGCGTTGCTTTTTTCTGAAACAAAAATCTCATGAGTCCAAAAATCTCTTTCTGTACTCAAATTCTTTGAAAAAAAAAAAACCAAAAACAAAACAAACAAACAAAAAAAACCCAACTTTGAAGCATAGAAATTGGGTTAGAAATCTAGGGAGCTAGGTTAGGACTCAGTAATCGTCATTTGCCCTCTGCTGTCTTGCTACGGACAGTCAAGCTGCTTGAGGTTTATCTAGTGTTAACTTCTAGATTAATTACTGATCTGAACTCTAGTGGGTTTTGCTATGAGTTCAGCTTTTGTAGGCGTTGCTTTCCTTCTGCATAAGCAGACCCACCAGTATCATGGCTCACAGAAGTTAATTTCTAGCTGGAACTGCTGAAATGCTGAATTTAAAAAAAACTCAGAGTAACAACTCTGAGAAGTATTGTTTTAAGAATAAAAAAAGCCCAGCCCAAAAATCAAACACCAAATCACTAACAATAATTTTTCTTAAAAAAACCCAATCAAAAAAACCAAAACAAAAAACCCTAACAACAACAAAAACAACCCACCAAAAATCCAAACCTAAAAACTAATGAAAGAGCTGCGTTATTCAAGGAGATAGAGGAAAAATAAATCATGATAATACAATAAAGGAAGATCATGCATTCAGGTAATCCAATATGGATAAAGTGATATAACTAAAGACAATATTTTTGAAGAATTAAGTACTAGGAAAATGGATAACCCAGGAACAGATCAAAAGAAATTAAAAAGTTATTTACAGGAGATTAGTAAAGACAAGCAGGGTAGGGTTACACAAGAAACATGGAATCTGATGATGCTGATGGATTTAACAAAACTGCATGTGGAGGCAGAAATGGTGCAGGAAAAACTCAGGAAGCAAATATTTAGTACAGTTCACGTTTTACAGTCTTATCAGAGCTGCTTTCTCCTGGTGCACTGAACACCTCTTTCTGTGTCAAAAGATGTGCTAGTACAGCCCTCAAGCAAGAGTGGAAAGATGATTTCCCTTCTACAACCAAATACTTCATTCCTCAGCTGACAAATACTGACACATGATCCAGAACAGACACTGATCTTCACCTGACCAGCTGTGACAGTCAGCAGCAACACACCTTGGAGCCTGTTAGAGCCAGAGGGGTCCTACCACATCCACAGCACGAGTTTTGGTGGAGAAACACCGTGCAAGTCTGCTGTAAAGTCAGTCCAGTACATACACACCAAAATCCCCGGCCAAATGTACCCATTCAGAAAACAAAAGAAACATTAAGTCCAAAAGTAAAACCAGATTTCAAATATGCTTGTATAATTAATCAATTAAAAAGTGACAGCTTTTAAGAACACCAGCATATGCAGAAGTCGAGTCTTTTGAGACATTAGGAGGCACCTACAAACCCAAAGAGGTCAAAGAGTTTAAATAAACTTTTCCCCACATAAAGTGACATACTTCAAAGAAAACTACTATCTACAGAAGTATTATCAGTGTACAAATACAGAAACAAACTTAAGTTGGGTAACACTGTTTTAATGTACCAATAAACTAAGCAGAAGAAAGTCTTTTACTAGCCTGTAATATAACAGCAGCTGAGAGAACACCTAACAGGGCCCATCAGTGACCTCCATTGTTTATTCCTGGACCAGTTGTCTTCACAAATAAACAGACCTCACATTCCAAGCCTAGCCATAAGGAACCTAATTAACTAACTTCATATCTTACTGAGAGTTGAACAGTTCAGATTTACTGGCACAAACCAAGCCATCTCTCTGTGTGAGAATGCACATGTCAGCAAAGCATCCGACAGCTCTAATTGTTTTTCTGTCCATCAACATCCAAAGTATTATCTCAATTTAGCCAGCCAGCAAGTGCATTTTTTCTCCCCAGTCAGCACACAACATACAGTCTTGTGTTCAGTGCAGATCAGTTTTGGTCATCTGTTTTCCTACTGTCCATCTTAAAATAAATAAATAAATAAATAAGACTAAAGAGAGGCATCATTTAATAATGAAATATTTGTTGACACTTCTAATTTTGAAAACAAGACTCACCAAAGCAGCAAATTATCTGAAGAGAGTCTCTTTCAAACAACCCAAGCTCAGAAGAAATATTCCCCTTCATTTCTTACAGGGCAAATAGTTGTAATAGATTAAATGGCAATAGTGAAACAACAAAAGCAGCCTGCGGTACGTGCTTCTATCAGACCAGTGTGCAGGGCTGAGTTAAAGGACTGTGTACCCCATAAACGCTAATGGGATTCTCTCAGGCATCAGTCACTAAAACTAGAACACACACAGACTTTAGAAATGCAAGATCTATGTGCTGAAATCACTCTCTCTCATTGTAGTTTCTAAGCAAAGCTAATCTATAATAATAAGAAAAAAACAACCTAGGATTGGTTTGGTTTCTAGGACTGCGCAGTGGAAGTTTACAGAGATCTGAAAATCAGAAAATCTTTTGGCAGTATGTCTATCTCTGCTTCCCAATTATAACTCCATAACACCTTTTTATTAGCATTTAGTTCTCCTTCCTCTGCATTCAGTTCTTGATTTGCTGACAGTTAACTCGTGTACCATTAATAGCTTCTTTATCTTTCCACTGCGGGCCACCCTGACAGCCCCAAATACATTTTTCAAATTGAAGTTTGCATCTAGCATGCACATCACACTTTGGCAATAGAGGAAGCCAAATAACCCTCACCTCCAATACTGTACACACCTTTCTCTGAAGCCAATGGAATAGGGTGGGGGAAAAAGTTTATCTGAGGTTTCACAAACCCCCAAATTCAGAACCAGTACACCTTATGAATAATTTCTTATTTTAGCAATGTCTGGGAACAGGAATGCAAAGCTAATTCACTGAGCAGAAACACACAAGCCAAAGCCTGCCTCTGATCACAGCTTCCCCTCCTAGTTTTGCAGTGACCAGCTCCATAGTGACAGGTATTTCTGATTGGAACCAAGAATCTCAAATTTGACATCTCCATCTACTTCCTTCCCCACCTCTCTTTGTTCTCCACTACCTTGCCTGAAGTCTCCTCAATTTGTTTGCAATACATTAAACATTTTCCCTAAATTATCCTTTTATCCCAATTGGCTGATATCTCACTCTAAGTGTAAAGAAAAATCACACAAATGTATATATGTATATTATTTGGCAACCTCTTCACAGCTAGTTTACAAACTACAAAAAGGCTGCAACTTCACAGAAGACAGGCAGAACTGATAAAGCACAAAGGGCTTTTTTTGTATTTAAGAAAAAGATATTCCAAGCAGATGTTTGCAAAACCTACCTATCCTTGACGTATGTGTTAAGTCATGAGAAACCCTGAAAGGTAAAATTAAGATGTTGATTTCACCTTGTTTCTAATCTTTAGAAGGTTCACATCATCTGAAGGCAGTGTGCATCTCAAATCAGGGCTAAAATCCTGCCGCAGATGAAGCCAAGTGCAGGTTTTGACCAACCACTTCAGTAACTTTCGGTTTCTCCAACAAATAATCAGGATGCTATTTAGTATACTTAAAAGTGAGCACGCTTTCATTCATAATTAGCTATAACCAAACTTAATCTGGAGTGTGGCACTTTCCCTTTATTTCTCATTCTCTGTGCACTATGGCCAAGTTGTGCTCCTTGCCTTTCCCTAATTAAAACAACAGACCAGGCTCTGGACAAAGCAGCAGCTTGTTCCAACCAGGCTGGAAGCTGTTAATAAGAATAGTTAGTTAGTGCAAGCAAGGCTTGATTGGAAAAGGGAAAAAAAAACCCCAACCAAACAAGTTGTAAGCTGGTTCTGCTACCCAGAAAGAGTTTATAAACCATCCAGAAGAGTGTGACAGTACTCCCCGTGAACAGGGAGGCATCTGACAGATCCTTCCTACCATAAGAATCCTAGTATAGAGCAAAGTATAATTTTTCAGATGAAGATGAGTACAAATACAGAATTGGCTACTGGAAACAAGCTAACTAGTATTTACCAAAGTCTCCTCCCTTGGATTGATAAAGGAGAAATATCCTACAAGATATGCTGCTTCCCATCAATAAATGAGAAAAGCCTTTCATGGAAGATTCAAGTCAAAATATCAAGTGTAAAACTTCTGCACACAAGATTTTATTAGAAAGGAACAGGTTGTGGTTTTGAAATCAGTATATGACTCTCTTTGAAAAGAAAGTGTTTATACAGAGGTAATATCCAATTTTTTCAGTGGGACTGATCTCCTCTTGTGGAACGTTATTCTTTTACTATCCCAGAAGAACACTCAGAGATAATAAGCACTGCTTAAAACAAACAAACCAGAGGTCCCACAACCATGAAGATGACAGTGTTGGGAACAAGCTTGAGAGTTTAAGCATCACGGAATTTTCCTCACATGACACTGGCCAAAAGACAGTCTAACGCATGTCTGTGTGAAACAGGCCAAAATCCAGAAGCCACAAGTGGTGTATATATATATAGATAGATAGATAGACAGATATACACACACAAACACACACACACAAACACACTACCTGTGAGAGGACATGTGAATTCATATAAACTCTGAACAATCTCTGAAGTTGTTTCTAGCAACAATGGCTAGTAGAAGTCTTGCCTCCAGATAACCTAAGATTCCCCAGAAGTCCTTAAGTCACAGCTTCCCAGCCAAATTACTAGTTGACTTGCATCCAAGAACCATCAACTGCCTAGTGCAAGAGCAGTTGCATGCTTTGCAGTTTGTCCTTCTGCAATGCAGCTAACAACATAGGGGAAAAAAAAAAAACAGGAAAAGAAACATTGTTTTGAAGCAGGGAAGGCAATGGATATTTTCCCTAATTACAGAACAGCCCCCATCTCTCCTTGAGCTACAATCTTCACAGCACAGGAAAAATCAAATTGGAAGTCTCTTTTCTCTTTGTATTTGTGAAAAATGGTAAAAATTAACTTGTTTTCTTTTGGGGGTGGGGGAGTGATAAGAAGAGGTAAAAAATTCATCCATACCACAAATTGTGTCTAAAACTCATAAGCCTTCATAGAAAACAAAGTTCCAACCTCCTGCCACTAATACATATTGATGGCTGGAGTGCTAATGCTTTCAAAACCCACCACAGTCTGTAACACCTCCTACCTGGACTCACACTTTTGAAGCCACAAGACTTGACAGATGGCTTATTATAGTTTCTTTTTATCTGGTCACTGTTAAGAACATAACCTTGCATTTTTAACAGTGAGTTTCACACTCTCACACTTGAATTAATTCAACAGGAACAACAACTCTGAAATTAATACTCTCCTTTCCCTAAGATTAGATATAAAAAGCATCTGAACTCCACATAGACTTGAGGTACAAAAACGCAAGGGCATTTTGGAGATGGTGACAGCACTCAGAGTTCCAAGGCTCTTTCCTTCTACTAACTAGATTTCAGTCAGACAATTTCAAAGCAGAAGTTTAAAACTTGTGTTACAGCATTATATTTAGGATATGTACCAGTAAACCAAAACAATATCCAATGCAGCGCTTACTTTCAGCTCTTGAGATTAATAGGATTTATTTCGATACAAGTCTGAATCCGGTTCAAGCAGGCTTAATCCCTAAATCCCAACCTCGAATCTGTTTCAGGATTAGGACTAAAGTATCATCTACAGGTGGTTTTACACAAAGCACTCCTTTTCCTCCCTCTGCATTCCAGCTACTGACTAATGCAATTATCAATATGAAACATTGTGATATGGAACATCCCAGTCCTACTAGAGGCAGAACTGAATGGACCCATCCTAGAAATCCTCACTGCTGACCAACACTCTAGGAAGGGCTGGATTGTTGGTAGCAGCACAGCAGAGATTAAGACAGTTAGCAGAAATGATGCATTTTATTCTGTGGTAGATGAATATCCTTTTCCAGATATGGTAGCAAAGGAGACTGCACTGCACATGAACTCTGTGACAAACAGCTCAAAAAAGTCATAGGCATTAAATAAACATCTCATGATTCATTGTCTCAAGTCAACAGGCATACATTTACTACACTTTAACGTCTTCCAAAGCCCTCTAAGTGTTTGTTCTTCATTAGTATCAAACATACAGCACATTTGAGAAAACAGCAACCACAACTTTATTAACAGCAGCAACGTTAAGTGGAAGTCACATTTATACATCTCCAATATGGGCTAAATACTGTGTGGGAGTGAAAGAAAACAAAACAAAGAGCAGAGGAATAAGCAAGCTGTTTCATGGTAGGAGAAATATTTATATGAAAGCTACAATACACACAGCTTACTTCAGAGTTGCCTTACACCTCCAGATGTCCTAGCTTCAAAGGGGAGAAAACAGGTCATTCTCTTAGCTGGTTTCAAGGAAGACACATCTCCACCCATTCCCATTTCCATCTCTCCTTACAGCTTGCCTGCAAACCCTTACAGACAGTTGAGGGACTGATTGACGACATTTGTGTGCAATTGCCAATATTTACTCTAAAGGCAATGAGGTCATCTGCTCCATTTTGGCAAGAACTGGCTTAACTCTTAGTTTTGTAGGGCCAAATCTGTACACTTCAGACACATAGGCAACATATGCTGCGCTTTGTCATTTGACTACAGCCACCCTGAGTCACAGCCGTCAGAGTGCGGTGTTCCTTGGATGCCAAACATGAGCTGAGGGCTAATTTCATAAAGCTCAGGAAACTATAAAAAAAAAAAAAAATCTTATTATACTCACCACATTTAAAGATATGGACCGAACCACAATAGCCTCTTCCACTACATTTTTTGGAAAGTTGCATGTAAATGAGCCTATTTCTTCACTTCAGTGCTTGCACTGACGGATGCAGGAAAAAAATAAATCTTACAATTAAAGTATCTATTTTAATTTGAATTACCTGAAGTTTTAAAAGTCAATTAAGTATATAGTTTAAAGCCACTGTATTACACAACTATCGAAAAGAAATCTCACTGTAATTAAATGCAATTCCTGACACAGAAATGATGTGAGGCACTTTCAACTTAATCAACATAACAGTTTTAAAAAATTATAATCTAAAAGCTTTATTCAGAGAGCAGCTATATTGCTCATTAAACATACTCTAAGAAATTTAAAGTCGCTCTCCTGGCAACCTAGACAGAACAGAACATATTTCTACAAGGAGTCTTTAAACAGTTAAGGCAAGCAGGAGAAACGAGTGAGGGGGAACCCACCCCCTTCTAAAATTTACACTTGGCTATGCCTACTTCCATATTCTCCCAACCACAGAACAACTTCTTTGTTTCTTCTATTCTCTATTTATAGGACTCAGCTGGATCACTTAAGTACTTCCCCTCTCTAGACAACTGTAAGCTTGGGTAATTTTATTTATTAGAGCAAAATCTGAGGTAATCATAAGACACAGCAATAGCTTATGGACTAAAATACTCTAACTGCATTACTTGCTTCCCCTAGTGCTGTTTGCAGTGCCGTGGTGGTGCTACTGCCAGCTCCAAGACAAGCCTATGCTACTTTGGCCACACTGCCTCAAAATGGATGTGAAACTGCAATACCACCTCAGGAAATGAGTACACCCAGGTATCTCTGCTCTACTCAGCTGATAATTTAATGGAAACTCTTACAAACATCATACTTCCTAAGCCACTAATTCTCTTTTAAGTTTGGCTAAAGCTCACTTAAGAGGTCCAGAACTCACTGGGAGGGACAAGAAGTGTAGAGATGAGTAACATCACTATATACTCACTTCCCTTTGGGAAGCTGTCTTACAAAAGATCACATGTGACATTCATAGAATGACCCAGCAAAGAGCTGTTCAGGAAAAACAGGATTCTGTGCCAAAAGAACCTGACAGCAACTAAACGTAAATCACAGTCTGCAATACCACTGGAAAATGGATATTAAGTCAATTCAATATAACAAGAAAAAAGTGTTTTTATTTTCCTGGCCCTATCTTCTTTTTCTGTTGCAACAATTTGAAAGCCAGCACCACTTCCCACTTCTTGATTTCCCCCATATTTTCAGACACCGTTGACATGTTGTACCTTCTGAGATACAGCCTTTCATTACAGGCCATGCAGTTACAAGCTTTAATCTCAACTCTTAATGACTGCATCTTCCTCCTTGCTGCACCCTCAGCAATCCTATCTTGTCCATCTGCCCAGAGTGATGATGTCAGGACAATTTTCTGGAGTCAGCAGACTTGCCAAAAACCAGAGAGGGAAGCAGCCCTCCCCTTTCCCTAGTACATTATATGTGATCCACTTGTTTTCATTCAGGAAGTCCTTCCACACTTATCTCCACCCTTCTGATTTCTCATACGTTCTTCCAAGTGAACTGTACAGCTTTATAGTTCATTTACAAAAGTCACCTCAGACATGCATGTAGAAGACAAACTACACCAAGTTACTAGTTAAATCTCCTTATTATCCTCCTTCAAATTCTCCCTTAACCTACTTCTGCACAGCACCTACCAAAAGACATTGTGACCCTGCCCAGGGAGGTTGTGGAGTCTCCTTCTCTGGAGACATTCAAGACCCACCTGGACGCCTTCCTGTGTAATTTCATTTAGGTTCCTGCTCCAGCAGGGGGATTGGTCTAGATCATCTTTTGAGGTCCCTTCCAATCCCTAATATTCTGTGATTCTACTGCTTTCCATGCTAACCAATCTCATTCTACTCACGTCCATGTGCCCTACACATTGGGCAGGGTGTACCTTCTTTTAAGGTGTTCTATTGCCTTTCAGAGGCCAAGACAAACAGTGATCTGCTTAAAGAGCTCCTGGAAAGCTTCCAGAGGACTAGCAACTTAATCAAACCTTTTGGGAGTACATTTGTTCCACCAGAAGGAATTTTAGCATAATTCCTCCTATCATGGTGAATCTTCACCATATGTCTTTGAACTTAGTTATGAGATGCCTGGGATGCCAGGTACTGGTACTGAAGAACCTACAGTTCAAGTCAAACAAAAAAAAAAATCTCAGAATCTTATTAATGGTGTAATAAGAGCTGTGGTGCTCACATACTCTCTGGGGTACCAAAATACTGCATATGAAGTACAAAGTCCAGCTTGTGTTGATGTTTTTGTTGTCTTTAGGGGTTTTTTGGGAGTTTGTTAAAAAAAAAAAATCAGATAATACAATTAAGACATTTGGAGTTTCCACCAATTGCTCTTACCAAATCTCAAAAATAGCATCAATTTATGTGGATGACTCTTCTCCACAGCACAGGCTGTGTATTCTAGAGAGGTATGAGCCATTAGCAGCAGTGAGTTAATGGACAGGGTTAAGGATTTAGAACTTTGCGACAGATCTTAACAAAGACAGCCTGGTCAGTTTTCTCTTAAATGAGAAGTGGTTGCTGGGATTTCTAATCTTTATTGATATGCAGCTATGGAAGTGTACAATACCAGCTAATATTAGGAGGCCAGAATGGCTTATTAAGCACCATTATGTAGCAAGCAATCTAAATCCTGGAAAGAACCCAAGGTGAAGTGCCTACAGAAAGGTTTTGCTACTCGTAAGATGGTGAGAAAATAAAGACCTAAACTTATCTAAAATCTAAAGCATTAATGAGTCCAGATACCCAAAACATGACATTTAAATTAAAAAAACCCCAACAATTACATTATTACAATATATCAAAAAAGAAAATCAAAGTTTGGGGCTTTTTTTAATGAGCAAATTGAAAAGCCACACTAAACATCAATGTCCAAGTTACCCATGTGCTTCTAAGCATCTTTATCAAAAAGAAGGTATCTATTCCTCTAAAGAAGGTATTAGGCATTAGCAGTCCCAGGGAACAGTTCAACAGTTGAGTGGTTTGGACATCTTTGGCACAGTTGTATATCACATTTTCATGGTTTTTCCATTCAAAACGGAGCACAAAATTTGAGTTTTACATTATATGCATGTAATGCAGGCCAGCTTAAAAAAAACACACAAAACCCCAGTGCAAGTCCTTGCGACATCTGCCTTACTGAAGGGGTGACAATAAAGGCTTATGGTTTCAATAGCAACTAATTTAAGATTACTCATGTAGCACATGTTTCTGTGTGTTTCATATGTTCAAGGGGGCTTTAATTTCCAGAAAGTACTAAAGCCTCAGGCTCTGCAACTTCAATCACTTCAGACACCTCAAATAAAGTGGCCCAAACCAGATGTACTCCTGTGACTCAAAATTTTTCTCATTTGTAAAGATCTTAATCTTACGTTTTTATTTTGCTTATTTCACTGCATGTTTTAATTCTAAGGGCAAACCATCTTTGCATTCATTATTTTAGATGAGGGAACTTCAGGTTTTCCAAGGAACCCTTGGCAATTTAGTCATCTAAAGAACCCGCCTCCTGCTTTCTTCTCTCCTTCTCAACTCAGTTATAGAAACAGCTTCTAGTGTCACCATCCCTCACCACAAAATGACTGCTTTGTGACAAAGTCCAATATAAAAAGAACAAGGTTCTAGAACCAACACTGATTTAAGTCTTCATGAGCTTCTCCCTTCTCCTTTTCTTCCTCCCTTCTTCTACTATGTAAACAGTGCAGTCATTAGTATAGACAGAGCTGAGCAACCTCCACAATAGCAGAATTAAGGCAATATAGTAATTTAAAACATCCTGCAGCTTGATACATGTACAGACAACATATGTAGTTGTTATGATTAACTTATATTAAAGGCTATTGTCTACTATACAGGGAATACATTAGGATGGTTACAATAATTTAATGGTTATCTGTTAGAAACAAAGTGTGACAAACTGGGCATTGTAACAGAATTTGCAATGACAGTTCTTCGCATTTAATGATCCTGCCTCTCAGTGTATCCATATCCATTCAAAACTAGAACTGGATTGCTCAAACCTTTAGCATTTTAGAGTGGAATGTTCTTACATGAATAATAAGCTGTGCATATGAAGGTACCCCATACTTAAGTTCTTTGAAGGGTAACACCATGTTCTGTAGAGATGCAGTTGCACATCTCTGAAGGGAAGGCACTAGAGGAGGCAGGATTGTGAGGAAGCAGCCTTCCACTGGGAATGGGAAGATCCCAGACTGTCCCTCAATCCCTACAAGACACTTGTGCTCATAGGTGCAGGAGTTGCAAATAATAAATTAGAGAACTTGTGAGTTAGAAACCTAATTAATTAAGCAATAAATTAGTGAATTCACATTAGACTAGTGTGTACAAAGGGGGCTGAGCCATTATCATGTATGTTTGTTTTATTTCCTAATGAGCTCATAAAATAAAGCACAATTTACAGAGTGTGTCGTCTTATAAATTTGAGAGATTCAAATGGACTGTGACAGCCACATACTGATATTGGTAGGAAAAGAACAAGCTCTTCATAGTGTTCTAGTCAGAGTTTTGATTGGTCTCCTCTTTTTGCTTTTAGAAGCAACACAGTTCAGCAAAACTTTGAAAAGGATTAAACCTGCTCTCAATGGAAGAAATCCAGTCCCCTGACCTAAAGATCATAGTAAGGTCGCTTTTAATGTACTTTCACCATAACTTGAATTTGAGTGCAATTCCCTCCTCGACATACTGACCAGCCTAAACTTTGACCTGGAATAGCTACTATCATTGCTCAAGAATTCATCTGTGTGCAAGCAACCAGCTCAGTCAATAGTAGATAGCAGTAGTTTGGATTTATCTGTAAAATAAAATCACGTTGCACACAGATTGCAAGAAGAAAAGTACAATCAAAACTTCCAGCTCTTATTTTCATTCCCAGCCAACCTCAGCCTGGAAAGGAAGCAGTTTGCTTTCACTGCAGTATCTGCATCCTTTGTAGGTGGTCAAGTCTGTTGTCCTCCCAGGGGAATAAAGAAAAATTCTATGCATGGAGACTTAGGAGTTTCCAACCCTCTGTGTGGGAGTAGTCCACAGAAGAGAAAGCCTTTAATTAAAAACAACTTTGGAGCTGAAGTCCTGCCTGTTCAACTATCTGCAGTCCTTCCACTTACAAAAGCTCACTGGGATCCTAGATACAAGAAGCTGAAACATCTAGGCTGAATAAAGCCAACTTGAGAGTTTTCAGTGCTAGCAATATACTTCCTTGCTTTAGTAATGCTTTAATGCTAGATGTATCCAGACATATAGTACCTCCAAGCTATTTCTGAAATCTTTGCTTTCACAATGTTAATGTACATTTAACCATGGTGTGAAGGTATATTCATACAATCTTGTCCCTTTTACCGGAGAAATAAAAAAAAGCTAGAGAAAAGTATCACTTATCTGAATTCCACTGCTTGGGCTGGGGTCATACTGTTTCCATCTGCAAACACCATGTGGTATATCCTGCACTTTGCTGACAAGAAGCAATCTAATACTAGGCTTCAGAATCCTAAACAAACAGTATTGTAATCCACTGTCAGCTGCACAGTAACTGCTGCGCTCTGTCAAAACATACTTTTAAAGATAAACATGCTAAGAAAACCTGCAGGAAAAGAGATCAGATACTAGCCCTGCTTGAGTTCTAATGCCTTCTTCCACATGCCATCACCCTTCAAATATTACGCTTGCAGAAATACAAAAGCAAATCAGGGTATGAGTTCTTACCTTCGCATCAGAACAAATACACTGCTGCACAAGCACTATGAAGAATATTATTCCAGCAGCATGGTTTCAGGCTTCAAACCAAACTCTAGCTGATAGTACTTCAACTTGCAGAACAGACAGGAAAGCTTTAGAAAGCAGTATTTAAGACATCAATGACTGACACTGACCAGAAGCAACTCCGTAAGGTTACATTCTTTGGTAAAGACAGACCAAGAGGAAGTCTTCTTTAGAGGCACGCTGGACATCACTACATTCTTTCTGGGCTCCAAGAATGGACTTCACAAAACCTGCAGTGCCAGAGCTCCCTACTCAGAACGGCAAAAGGATAGAGGTAAAAATCTGGGGACAGTCACTGAGTGTCTGTGTGCCCAAAGCCCCACCCAAGACAGATGCACCTGCCAACACAGCTCTCTTGTGTTCAGGCTCTTCAGTCAGGGGCTGGGTGAGGATGGGGAACATTCACAGCTCAAAGTCCTTCTCAGGAATTTTAGTACCTAATTCGTTCCTTTGGATTTCAATACTAGACCCACGGATGAGAAGACAACTATAGAGTAGCTCAGAACATTTAACCCTAAAGTGGGAGAGCAGGGTTCTAGACTTTTCTTTGTTTGAAGGTCCTCAAACCACATCTTTCACTTCAGATAAGTATTATGTTAGATGATGGCATGTATCATCCCTCTTGTCATGAAGAGGGAAAAAGAAAAACCCAATATACATAAGACTGTGGAAAAAGCAAGAGGTATTTTAGCTCTGTAAATCTGGTAATTAAAGGCATTCTCATAGTATGGAAAAATTTTCAGAATTTCTTAATACTGCTTACAGAGTTTGGATTAAAAAAAATCCTTTCATAGAAATGTACACACAGGGTTGGCAGCAAAGATGAGAACTCAAGGTCACACTGTAGGTTTCCCAAAGCACAGAGAGAAAAGTGTGCATCAGGGTCTGCAGTACAGTACCACTGGGTAAATATTAGATTCATTTAGATTAGATAGAGGGTGAAACAAAAAACCACCTCTCAAACACTCTAAAAGACCAACAGTGACTAAAACCAGGACCTGATGTATATGCCTGCAGTAGTTATTCAATTATAGGAAAAATAAAAAAAGAAAGTCGAACTTTTATTAAAAAAAACCCCAATAATAAAAACCCCAATTATTTAGTATCCTGAAAGCATTAACCCAAGGGAAGAGAGAAAGCCTGAAGACAGACACACCTTCACACTAAACAATGAACTGAAAATACAATACACCAATAATATTTTAGATTATCGATATTTTAATATACCACAGGGACAGCAAATTATGAAGAAAACACTCCAAAGCAAAACAGTACATCAGTCTCACTTTAGGACATGCTTTGGTAAAGTGCTGGATCATCTAGTCCAGTCTCAGAAGTTCTCTCCATCCTAAATTGCTCTGTGATTCTTATTGCCTGTCAACATACAATGGTAAGTTAATACACACACATGCATATTAACAGAGAAGTTCAACAGTCAGTGTTTAGCTTACCTGAAGCAAAGTTTAAGTCATGGATGGAGTAAGACTGACTGTTCCAATAAATCAGCACCAGAAACTGTTATGAAGTTCTGATTTCAGCATCCAGGAAGCAATCAGAACAGTTAAACCTTCCATCTTCTTATGCTAACAGATAACTATTAGGATTTCTTGCTTCTGCTGACACTTCTCCTTGTGATGTTGCAAGATAAGAGGAAATGTAAAGTGCAGTACAATATAATTGGTAGATGATGTTCAGGCTCCAGTCTTTTTTTGTCTTTTTTTTTTTTTTTTCTCCTTACTTGCTTATAGAGGTCAAGTTGCCCTTCAAGTACTTTATGAAACAGGATTTTGCCTTGAAGCCCAACCCTAGTTATCTAATCTATGGTTCATTTTAACCTTGAAGTTGTCTCTGGCAGACAGAAGTGCCAAGGATGTTACCTTGACCCAAACACAGTGTTGGAAAGCACTCATTTCCTCAAATGGAGGGAGCCTACCACAAACTTATTTCCATACTTGCTGAAAGACAAGATTCCCCCTAAAACTTTTGAAATAGTCCAGCACAAAGACATTTCTGTGAACACAGAGATTATGAGATCTGCACAAAACTTTCTTAACCTACTTATGGTCCCGTGGCACGCCAGTTCACTGCAAGAATATGTGAAGAGACTAAAATTGCACCAGTGAAGGGGCAAACTAAGCTTCAGGCTCTCAGATCCTTGAACTGACCTAGGGAAACACCTATGTAGAGACCACAGGAAATATCTTCCAGAGGTCAATCTACAGTCTCAATATTTAGCCAGCACTGGCACTCAGCCCCAAACCCCACACTCCAAATCCCCTGCGTGACTCCTAAGAGAACATAAAAATCAGCTAACAGGCCGTAATGACTAATTACGCTCAGGTATTTGCTCACTGCAGCAAGAAAAAGCTGAAGAAAAATGCAAAACAGTACAACAAATTGTAAAGCCTAATTAGAAATAGGAAACTTTAATTCAATTCGAATCCAGTTTAGCATAAATCACTGCCAATGGGGCTTATCATCTAAACTATCAAACAAGCATGACCTTCCTCTCGCTTAATAGAGGAATCAATCCAAGTAGGCCAAAAGTCAGATGTCAGCTAGCACAGAGAGAGGGATAAAGCATTGAGGCACACACGTGTTGCTAAATAGTGAACTGAATGTAATGAAAACCAGACAGAACTGCTAAGGCAACATTGGGGTACTCAAATCCTCCTTAAAACTAGAGAATCCAGCACCAGAACCACTTGCCCAAGCTTTTCAAGACACACACACAGCTCAACCTCCACTTTACCTCTGTGGTTTCAACACAGAAAGGCAGATGGCAGTTTTAGTAACGCTCTAAAAGGAACTATCATTGCTTTACTTTCTTTCGTTTAACTAAGTTCATACCATCTTGTACATTCCTCGAAGCTTTCAAGTGAGTGGATACCACATCCATTTGACTAATAAGCACCTTTTCTCAATAATCTTAAGTTTCTGTGCAAACTTTGCAGACACAAGTGCTGCTGACACACCAAGGAAAAGGTTATGCTATTATAATGCATGCACATGTATTCATACCTCTTCATACCCCTGCAAAAGGGTTTACTGCGGCTCAAGAGTATATTTTACTAATGATATGCAGATCTCAGAACTGAGGTAAGGAAAAAACAAAGTGATGGATTCAACTGAGAATCTCTGACCAACAGAATAGACTTTACATGTCACAGTAAAGGAGAATCTAAACCACTTGTGATAGACAGGTCCCTTTCCATGTTATTTTACACACTCTATTTTTCTTTACCTGTAAAGCACTTCCATAATATGTGACTGGCACTGAGACAGCAAAGACAAGTTGGTCATTTAAGTAATTCTGTAGGTACTTTTGACACATCTCCCAGGAAAGTAAAGATATTTGAGTTTTATAGAACTGCATTGCCACCTGTATTTTCTAGATAAAGTTCTCTTTCAACCATAGCTTTTGTATCAACTGCATGTAGGGTAAGATTTATATAGACACTATGGAACTGAAAATGGAAAGTTTAATGTTACTTGCCAAAATCTGTATTTTTCCCTATCTCGGACCACATAAGTTGTGAGATGGAAACTACTGCTACTTTTTCTGGGGGTTCCCTGCATTCATGTTTAAGTTTTATAATTTGTAGAGCTATGCTTCACTGAAAAAATATGAGATTCTTTAGCTACGGAGACAGTAAAGATTCACTCCCCACCCCTACGTCCCCCCCAAAAAACCCAACCCTGTAGAGAAACTCTTTAAGGGTATATTGAAAAGATTGAACTAGGGACTCTCAACTACACAATGCACTGCTATCCTTTTTCTTTGTTTTCTTATAATAAAACCATTGTACTTTTTTTGACTACAACATTAGTCTTTCAGATACGAAATAAAAAAGAGCAGCGATTTATTTTCCTCACCAAATCCTGAAGCAGATTTCAATATAGAGATGTGAAATAGCCTTAAATCTTACAAAAAACCTTTCATTATACATACTCACCAGAAGCTAGGTTAGCAGTACCACTTCAAGTATTTTTGCTTAGCCATTACTCTGTCGAAACAAGTGTCTGAAGACATGTGAAGACATGAAGAGTACTAAATACCCCGGGACCCCAGCATTCTAGAGTGAGAGAACAGAGCTTTCCAACCAGCACCCAGAGCTCTGAAGACCAGGGATAGTGTGGAGATTCAGAATGGATATTAGGAAAAACTTGTTTTCCAGGAGGGGTAGGGGGGCCCTGGAACAGGCTAGCCAGGCTGGTTGTGAAAACTTCTACCTCTTGTAGGTTTTCAGGACATGGCCAGACCAAATCCACAGCTGACTTTATACTGTGTTGGTGATGGTTCTGTTTAAGCCAGATGTTGGACTACATGACCTCCGAAGGATCCTTCCAGCCAATACTTTGTATGATTATGTGAAAAATGTGAGAGAAGTACATGTAAGGGGGAGGGAATGACATCGCTTGGTTCTGAATAGTAGGCAAAGATTTATGATTTTATCTGACAAGGACTCCCACATTGTGTTGTTTTTCAGAATCAGTAAATTACACAAACCCTTCTGAAAATCTCTGATAACACTACATTTGGCAGAGATACCTCTTGTGGCTGCAACAACACTGTTAACACGCACATAAAGCATGTAAAGATACCTAACAAATTTGCAAAAGCATTTGTCACATCTTTGTTTGAGAGCCTGTACTACCACGTACATCCATTTATGCCTCCAGCTTGCACTGTTTACACATACATGAAATGAGGAGCTGAGCTAGAGCATGCACAAGTATATTGACCAACAAACCATAGCTAAATGCATCACTGACACTGAAGAAAGTAGCCTACACATGCTTTAGACATGGCCTGCCAGATTGCTTTCAGCAACAGAAAAGTACGAGCAGTGCTTCACCCTTAATATGGCTCAGGTACTGAACTCAAGAAAATCGTACATGTTTACTGAGAGAGTGAGCAGAGAACTAAGCCAACACCACAAGTTAACCAGAGCTGTATTTTAATATAGCTCATCATTCTTGCATTCACTTCTATTCCATGACTTTCATTCCAAAGAAAGGGTTGGCGAGTGCAAGTTGTGTGGAAGGGAGGAGCTGCACACGGTGTTTATAGCCAGCTGGGAAGCCAGCCACTGCCACACCACTCCCCAGCCCCAAAACTCAACAATTCCCATTTTCCCAAGACATCTAATCTGAAAAAAAAAAAAAAACAAAACAAAACCCAAACCCAAAACCAAACCACAAAACAAAACACCCTCACCCCCCAAAAAAAACCCCCAACAAAACAAAACCCTATTATCATCACTGGTTACACTGAAATGCCAAGGCCATATTAATTACTACATTAAGTTGTTTAAATAAAGCCTTTGTTCCTATATTTAAAATTCTAGCAAGCTTCTTCCATCTATTCTAGATTATACTTGGAAATAGTTGAAAATAGAAAACAAGCTTCATCCTTACAAGATCCTCAGTAGAATAATATGTTTCAGCTTCCTGACTGTGTATCTACTTCTGATGATTATATAATTAAATGTCCAGGACCAATCATCAAAACAATTTGTGTTACAGGAAGCACACTAACAGCATTTTCTCTTCAAGTACTATCACAGCTATCTGACCTTGTCTGAGCCTCTCAAAATTATCAGTACATTTCTGAAGTCCTATGCTTCTAAACCAAGTTAAAAACATATGGAAGAACATTATTTTCAGAGAAAAAAATCTAAACCTATTCACAAATGAACATTAATGTACAGTCACTCCTCTCCCCATTTACTGAAATACTGTTTGAGCAAAGTCATTAATTATGTTTTCCTGTTTGGAAAGACAGGGTTCCAAGAACATCTAAATAACATCTCCTGCCTTTTTCCAGCATAGAAAAGAAGAGTAGGCATACATACAGTAGCTTTGTTTTACTCACTCTCTTTTTACATCAAAAAGGTTGTTCACAAAATGAAGCACCTATTGGCCACTAGTAACAGTAAACTACTGGTGATATTTATTATGATACTAAATTCGTGTAACACTGTTGGAGTTTGTACTTTGCAAGTGAGGTTCTTTGATACAGTAAGAGAAGACACATTGCCAATCTTTACTGCATAATCTGTGAAGACCACCATGGTTTAACGAGATCTTATTTTCCACTCATGAACACAAAGAGAGCCACAAGCCTAAAGAAGCTTGAACACGTCATGCTTCGCTTCATACACGTTAATAGAGTCACAGGGAAATTAAGCATATGCATAATGTCTCTTGAAAACAAGGATCTGACTACAAATATATTTAAAAATACAACCTTTCTCCTAGTCAAATAAAATTATAAGCCTCCTAAACTGTGTTCTGACTTCAGATTGAGTACTTATGCTAAAACTACATAATTTTACATAGTGAAATACTGTAAGTGCACATATAAGTTTCTATCCAATATTCTTGCCAGTATCTGGGAAAACTACATTTCTATTTACTGCTACACAAACATCAAGTAGAAAGTCTTGGAGCTGTTGTTAGAAGTTGGGTAATACAGACATATTTATCCTCTCAAATGTTTCATGACCATGTATCATTTAACACCCATCAGGTGAGGTCTTCTACATCTTGCTACTGGAAAGATTAGAATATTGCAGAATCCCCTAGTGATCAGTGAATTAATGAAAAACAAACTATGGCTTCAAAAAGGTCAGTCAGGTTAACTTTAGAGTCCACAGGGAACACATGATCCCATTCTTTTCACTGCTCTTCAGAAAAAGCCAACCCAGCAAGCAGAGCAGCGAGAGGATGCAAATCTTGCCAAAGTTCAATAAATTCTTTAAATAGAAATATGAAGTGGTTTGCCTGCAACACCCAGGACTTGGATGCAGTGACTTATGTCTCAAGTAGTAAAGACAGATTCAAACACTTTTGAAGCAGAAAAGTTAGGCTTTCCTGTCTCTTCATGTAAGTGGCATTTCCACACCACCCTCCCCGTCATTTATTATCAATACCTCTGTCCTTGTTGCCAGACATACTGTCTCCACTTACATTCCATTTTCTGTTTGCCCTCAGCTGGCAAGAAAATGATTAATCCCAATTAAGAAAAGCTACCAGCAGACTTTTTTTATTTTTTTTAAAGACCAGTATATTTCCTCAGAAACATAGTCATAGTATTCAACTTTAAATGCATTCCAGAAACTTAAAGTACTGGTGCTGCAAACGTAAACAAACCATTTAGATCTGGATATCAGATCTGAATCTTATGTAAGGACAGATTTACACAAGACAATAAGAAAGGGAAGGAAAAGAAGTCTTAAATGAGAAAGCAAGAAGTTACACATAATAAATATGTGAACAAATGAGAAAAAAAAAGAAACAGATGCACACATCATGGTATCTTCAACTTCAGCTATGCTATCCCACCAGTCTGAACAAGTGAAAGGTCATTAAAGAGCTGTAACACAGATAGGAAGGGAACAAGAGGTACATTGTACAGTGGTCAGTTTAGAGAGACAGAAGAGACGAAAAGTATTTCTTGTCATCCAAAGAATGCAGCAAAATTCCAGGATCCCAGTGATAACATTGTCAAAGCAATCTGGGTTTTTTCTGTATTGACTCAATCCAAAGACAGTACGATAAAGGCGTATACATGGTAAGTTGAAACATGCAGGAGAAGCAATGTGCACGTGAGAGGCAACATGTTACCTTTGAAATTACTTCTCACCTCAATCAGAACTTCCTGGCATGTCAAAGAACTCCTCTCCCTCAATCAAGATCCTTTTAGAGAGCACCTAGGAACTTGTCCCATTTCTTCATTTCTTTCAGTAGATACTAGCAGCAAAGATTAAGGGGGAAAATCACGAGACCAATGAATGAGAGATTTTCTGACTCGTGACCTGGGACATTCTGATGGAAAATAAATTCCACCCTACTTACAAGGCAGAAATACAGTTCTGGAAGGGAGCACATTTGGGTTTTTCAGTCCAGCCAGAAGCAGAAGTACCTCTTGAGCTCAGGAAAGTCAAAAGACATCTACTTCATGAAAAACACAGGCCACAAAATACTCACAGCTGGAGGATACAAATGAAGTCTCAATGCTCAAACACCAACAAAGTCTGGTTTTGTTGTTTATTAAGCTTCCCAGAAAATGTAATACCACTACTCAAAAAAAATGAAGTAGTGTGCTACTAGTGAAAGCCTCTGAAGTCTCTCTCAAAAATAAAGGTTTTGTCAGTTGTATTTAAGACTTTGTGCAAGTTAAATCAATTTAGAGAGCCATTAGACATACACTGAACTTAAAAGAAAAAGTCTATAATTCTTAAGCAGGTCTATTTTTATCCACTTTTTGTATTAAAGTTTAACTAGTGGAAGAAGAAATAATTTCTGAAAGTCACTCCTCTATTTTGAAATCAAGTAGAGACATGACTGAAATTCTAATTTATCAACTGAAAGTTTCATGAAGAAGTATAAGGGTCCTGGACCACCTGCTGCTCACAAAAACAACCTTGTCTTTTTCAAAGCCATAGATACAATTCCAGAGAATCTACAACACCCAAAGATCGTAAGAGGCATACTGGACCAAGACCAAATGTCCATCCAGCCCTGTAAGTCTGCCTCCAACAGGGATTCATCACTCTAAGCAGGTCACCGATACTGACCTTACACAGTAGATCTTTGAAGCCCCTGGGGGAAAATCCATCACTCTTGAGCGTGACTAAGGTTTTTCACCATGTGGTCATATGAAACTTTTTTTCTGACTAGCAGCAGTTCACCTTTGCTAGTAAACAGTTCAAAGGCAATTACAACTGTGACTACGACATCCAAAAGGAAACAGTTTGCATCGCTACAAAGTCTCAGTACAAGAAAGATTGCTCTCCTCCATGACTTGCATGATAAAACAGCAAAGGTGAGGAGGGTAGTGTCCCTTTGGAGGAACATAGAACAGGACCTGAAACCTTCACTGATGCTGTTATGGGAAAGATTGAGACCTTACCTCAGCAAGCTAGAAGACAAGAAATATGTTGGACATTAAAATTCCTAACCCATAAAAATAAAAGGAACAAGGAGTCACAGCAAATGCTTAAGGAAGAACAAAAATGCTGCAAGAATACTTGATAGTTTTCCTGGAAGTCCTGTTGGCTTCTAACAGGTCCCAACTCCAGCACTCACAGGTATGGCTTGTATTTATTAGCCTCAATAGGATCTCTCTTCTACTCTTCAGCCCCAGCAGCTTCGTGGCAAGGAGTTCCACAAATCTGATTCTTACAGTATGAAGAATTACCTGCTTTTTGTTCGTTCTGAGCTAGGTTCCTATTAGCTTCATTTGATGTCCACTGCTTCTTGTGTTGCCAGAGAGAATAAAATAAGTCCTGTTTGCCTTCATCTCATTCATCATTCTGTAAGCTTCCCTGTTTTTCTTGTGGACTGAAAAGTCCTAACTTGATAAATTGCCCACATCTCTCATAATCCTTACTGCCCTCCTCTAAGCATTTTTCAGTTCTACTGCCTTCTCTCAAAGTTGAGGGAACCAGACTGCAAAGACTATTCAAAACATGTAGGAACCACAGATTTATATACGCATATAATGTTTTTCTTCATCATTTTATTTATTAATTGACACTGAATAAAAGTGAATTTTTTTTAAGTAAAAAAATCAATTCCAACTCCATTATTTCAGCTGTGAAAAAATTTTTAATAAACCACATACTACAAGCCAACCCTTTGTCTCATGCTCTGAAACAGACAAAGTGAAGTCACATAATAACAACAAATTAGATTAGTGGTGCTTATGAAGAAAAAAATAGTTTATTCAAAACAAGTGAGGTAAATAAGTAACTCTCCCCATGTGTGGATGGGCAGGCACCATCTTGATGAAATTTCAGGCACATACCTTCTGTTCTCATACAACAAAAATCAAAGAGCGTAACTCACACGGCTCGTTTCAAAATGACAAATAAAGGAGTGACACTCTAGTCACCTGGCAGCTAGCCACAGACTTGCTCCACTGAAAGGAATTTACTCAAATAATTGTCACAACAAATACTTAAATATTTTGGCTTAGCAGAAGAAAACCTGACACAATACCACCACATTCTCAGTTTCCTGGAGTTACAGGTTAACATATACATACACACATACATGTGTGTGTATATATACATACATATATATATATGCATACACACATATGCATGCATGCTCTGGCTAAATGCCACCTGGGAAAAATAAGAGACGACTGTCTATAAATTCTGCATGCTGTTTTAGTCAACAGGACTGTCTTCATTGCTGGTGCTACTCCACCATTCAGATCACATTCTTTAGCAAGAATATGTTGCCAGTTCCAGACAGCAATTAATACTCTGGAAACGTCTGCATTAAAAATTATTTGTATTAAAGAGATATGTAGCATGCCTAGAATGTGAGAGTGAAAGTACTGTAATGAATAACCAAAAAGACCTCCCAAATACAAGATAAGATAGCATCAGTCTCTAAAGCCAGACTCTAAGACAACAAAGCTTTTTCAATGCTGTACACATGTATATATGCATGTACACACAGGTGCTACGTTTCAGCAAAGCTCCTATATAGTGTATATATATATTTCTACTAGTTAACATTCTACATTGAAAGTAAATACTTTCAGTCATGCAGTATTACTGCCTATCCTTACAGGGCTGGAAAAACCACCAATGATGGTGTGCTTCTGCCTTTCCAGTAAAATAAGAAAAAGCTGCTGTACATTTATGTTTGCCTGTACTTCTGATACACAGAACTTAAAACATGAGACAAGCTATCATTTTGGCAAATGACTCAAATTTGGTTTTTTTTCCCCTTTCTATTTAGCTATATTGGTCCCTCACCTGCTTCAATTATCAATAGAATACTACTACAAAATATTATATTTGCCATAGAAGGTGTTTTAGAATGGTATTCTATACCTAAAAATGCAGAAGGAGGTGTGACTGGTATAGAATTCTACCACCTGAAAGCTGACATATGTATATAAGACAAATTAGCTTTAAGCAAGGCCTGTAAATGGTAACAAGCCAGAGAAGAAAATGCATTCTGCTCAGACTTTCCCCTACCTGCTTCAACAACTTCATTTACATCACAAAACAGAGGACTCAAAAAATCAAAGCAATATAAAAAGTAATACCAACACATAATCTGCCAGTATATATTTTTACAGCATTGAATCCTAAGTTCTGGTATTGCTACCATATCAAAAATTAATCACATTGTCAGGGAAATCATTACCTGCTACTGTTTTCCTGACATGCCTTCTGGATTTTTGGCAACATCTGACTTGCTGAGGACACCTCGTTATTATCCAGCATTGTGTTATAAGTGTACACTCACATTAAGAACGTGAAACAGTTGGACTGAAGGGTTCTCGGGGGTGGGGGTGTTTTACACAGACAACAGAACTCCTATTAGAGGGAGGGGAAAAAAAAAAGCCCCCCACCTCAAAAGAAATGAAGTCAAAGAACTCTACCAAACCAAAGGGGATCAGGACCCTCTGCTCAGAGCACATCTATGGCATAATCCAAGAGGCAGCTGCAGCCTGCAAACCCCAAACCTATGTGCAGCCACAGCTGATTGCCTCACTTACAAGTCACCCACCAGCTGCTGCTGGCATCTAGAGCTGCTGCCCAAGATGACCTGACAACTGGAGAAGCCAGTGACAAGGGTCTCCTCTCATTCAGGGCACGTTCCCTAGCAACAGATTAGCCTTGGGTCTCCTTCTTACACAGCTGGAGAAGAGATGATACATGGAGATCACATCATCACAAGGATGAACTTGACAGGACCATTGCAGGTCTGCTCCAGAACTCAACTGTTCTGGCAAAACAGATGTTGCACAGAGCAGGGGAGCTGGGATCTTGCTTAGATTTCTAACCTTAGGAAGAAAAGGGTAGAATATGTACTTATAAAGTTCTTTAAGCTTTAGAGAGTTCTTGTCATGTATTTTCAGAAGGTAGAAAGAAAACTCTTATTTGAAGTTTTTTAATCATAATGTCTTACCTGCTCATAAAGACAGAGATGTCTGCTTATGCAGTGGGCTTAGTGCAATCTGCTATTCCAGGCATAAATGCCAACTCTACCAACAAGGTCAGTTGCTGGGCGGGGGAAAGAAACATAGTCATACACTAGTAAAACTATTTTTGAGATTCAAGTCCTATTTTCCCCCTCTTCCCTTCTGTGCTTTTGAGAAGAGCGTTCATCTAGCACCTCTAGGTACAGACATGTAACAACCAGCTACATTCAAGTAGTATTTTATTTTTTAAAAGTTCGTTCAAAAGAAATGTGGAATACTGCACTTAATTTGCTGCCTCTGATACCTGGCATGACATTTTCCTGCTATAAATAACTAAATGTGGTAAACAACATTTCAACAGCTTCCCACCACATTAGGAAAAACGAAGCACTGTATTAGGTAGTCACAAACACCTACCACTACTAAACTGTAAATATAGGAGATTATTTCACAATCTTCTCTCCTGATTTTCTTTTTAAGGAAAATATTCCTCAAACTGGAGGTGTTCCAGACTTAAAAACCTTCAAGTGCTCTCAAACCACACACCCTGATCCCCTTGAAGCAGTGAATCATGGCTAATGCATGCATAATAAGTCAAACAAACTATGCAAAGGGTAACAAATCCCAAACTGTTGATTAAAACTAGTATCAATCAACTTGGAAGTGATGCTTACTACAGTGATGTTTAACAGCATCATTGTGGCAGACTTACAAACATTGCCTAGCACTATGTCACAGCCAAGAAGAACACGTGAGAAGTGGTTATTTTTAAGCCTTCACCAAAGACTTTCTGAATAATATTTTAAAGGAACATATCTATTATGAGTAACACTAAACAGGAACTTTCTAGTTTCACAGAAGCATAGAAGAATAGATCTAAATCAGCAAAACCTTCCTCTCGTCTTTTAGCGTCTCCTCTTCCACTGTTGTCAACCATTGAATTTTGTCAAGACAAACTGTTTTTTCTTCTAGTACCCATCAGAGCTATATGAAGAGATTCAATAAGCACCAACTCCAGCATAAGCATGTCATAAGGGTCCAGAAAACAAACAAAAACTTCTTAAAGATCTGGAAAGAAAAGACTGGCCTGTTGTAAAATACTAGACCACACACAATATGCATCAAAGCCCTATAGGAGTAATTACTTCTTTCACTATGGCCAAAAGCTTCAAACTAGGACATTCAGGAGCTCGAGAGATCCCAGGCGCATATCAAATCATTTTCACCACCACCACCAGCTGAATTACATAGCTTTCAATCACAAACCAATAGTCATTAACTTCCTGAGTTGTCAGAATATGTTTCTGTGAAGTGATGTTTTGTGCTTTCTGCTCTGCGGACCCACCAACAATTACTAACAGTTCACATGAGCCTTTTACTTTAGCTCTGAAATGACCATAACCAGTTTTTGGTGAGTTTATGCCTCTCAACTGAGGAGCTGTAATTTCATACAAGGAAGAAGTGCTTGTTAAACGTCCTTAATGTATTTGCTTGCAGTTACATTACAGAACATTGCTCCAGATTCCCTACTCTGGTTTATTTAACACACATTGAAAACTAGAGCCAAACAGTCATAGATAATGCTGAACATTCATTTAACCCACCGCATCAGGTTAAATCACCAGTGCTCAAGCCCCAGTTACTTATCAATCCCCCCACGCGCACACTACATTAAGAAAACAAGTCTGGTTGTAGGATACAGATGGTGACTCAGTTAAATCCAGAGACATATATGCTTGAATTTCACTGGGGGAGGGAGAGGTAGAGAGAAGAAAAATACTGTCTCCCTCCAAACTATGAGAGCTCAACTTCAAGACACTAAAGTTGTCTTCATCTATTGCAAACTGACCAACTGCCAAGACACAAGCTGTAAACATTTCAGTTACTGTTCCTTGATAACTACTGCAGAACACTGTACACAACAGGCAAAGAATAGTGGAGTTTTAACCTGAGAATGGAGTAGCTGTGACGCTGATCCAGCAGCAGGGACTGACTTCCACTCAAACAGAGCTGCATTATCTCCAGCTCCACCGAAGCACTAAAGCTCTTCTCAGACCACTTTGCAAACTGAGTGGGAAGGAGCAAGGATAAGAGCCACCTTCTGTCTTTAGGGACCCTTAATAAATCAGATTCTCAACATCAGCCACTTCCTCTTTGCTTTCCTCCAGCCATATGGCTTCCTGACAAAGTCTGTACAAACAATAAATTCATTAGTCAAGCCACTGGTGGAGGAAAAGGCCTTTTTTTCTTCCCCTCATCAATCCAGACATTTTAATGGAGATGTTTCATGTATTTTATTTTATGGAAGTCCCAAGGAAAATACTAAAGTCTTTGTTCTTACAGCGCAGCCTCGTAGACTGGAGCCCTAATTCCAGTATGTACTTGTAGAAGGAGATCCTTACATGTTAAAATGCAAAAAGATAGAGGAATAGAGAGAAGTTAGTCAAGACCCCAACAAGGGGTCCAGCCTTATTTGCATATATTAGTAGGGATACAGTACAAATTGCTTCTTAGGATCCCTAGCATACTGTGTTGAGAAACAAAATAACAAAACTACTTGGTTTTTTTAATTAACAGAAGTAGGTAGAACAAGAGAGGTATTAAAAGTAATTTCTGTTCCCACAAAGCTCTGAGAAAATTGCATAATGATCTCTTCAACTCCAACCCTAAAATACTCCCTCTTCACTCCACAAACATGGTATCCTAGTTCTTTAACCTCTACTGAAGTGTTGAAAAGCAAGTGCTACAAAAAACAAAATGTGAAAATAATAAAGCAGCTTGATATAAAAAAAAAAAAAAAGTGTTTCGACTATGATCTTAAAGAGTTTTCCCTGTCAGTTTTCTCCTTGCAAGTATGCAAAGGCCATTTGCTTTCCATACTTTGCTTTCCAGGAACAACAGGCTTGAAGTAATTTAATACAGTTTTAAAACTTTAGAGTTACAGTTGTTGAGAAAAGGGAAAGAAAGACACTTGAAGTGATTTATTTTCTTTTTATTTAAACAACATATCCAAGAGAGCCCAAACACATAAGCTAAGAGGACATCATCAGGTAAAGTAGAATATTTAAAGGTGGGGCACATTGTTTTCTCTTCCTCCAAACTATTCACATTTTATTTGGCAATACCTATCGTTAAAGCCCACTGTCACAATTAACCCAAGATGAGAAGGGCACACTGATACAGCAGAGCCATTGAGACTCATCCACTGACTGAGCACTTACTACACTACTCCCTCATCTCCTCCTACGTTCTGCTCAACCCATCTGGAAGAATACTAGAGTAATAGCAAAGAAGCCAGTAATTCTCTCTTCTCATCAGGAAGTTTTTTCTTAAGACAGCAGGCATTGACACATTACATTACCAACAGAAGGTACATTTTTGTCTGCTTCCTTCAGCAGTCTTGGAAGTGCAAAGGTTGCTGCAGACTGCTGATCAGAGAGCTCCGTTAGAAAACGCTGCCTTGGTCATACTGCTGCAGTGACATGCATTCAGGCTCACTTCACCAGGCAATTACCCAACACAGCACTAGAGAAGGTGTGAAGTCATAGCAAGAATTTGCTTTGTTGTTGATTCCCCCCCCCCTCCAGTCTTTTTTGCTCATGATCAAACAAAATCTGTTCTGTAGATTTAAAAATACAATCAGCAGCTCTGTCACTTTATGTGTCAGCCTTAATAATTTGAAACAAATTGTACAGTTTCACCTTTGACTATTCACTCTTCAAACAGCATCAACCTCTTGCCTTGCCTGTATATGACTAAATATTTTGCACCAATTCTCAGAAAAGCATGTATTAGAAAGCATATTTACAGAAAAAGAGAGAGAGACTGAGGTAACACAGTCAAGTAGTGTTTAGCAGAAATTTGGATTAGGTCTGTGTATTCACACACCCACTGACTTCCCTGAGTGGTAGATTACGAGAAAGTGCATTGAGTTAGCTCCTGTTGTTATTAATCCCAGCAGTTAGAACCGTAGGAAGATATTTTAAAAAAAACAATTCAAGTTAAAGCATGTGTATTAACCATACGTATGTCTGAATAAGATAAGTCATCCAGGTATTCAGGCAACATAAAAATGGTAGCACATTGGTAACTGTGCTGATTTAACCTGGCTGGCAGCCAAAAACACCAAACAGCTACTCATTCACTCTCCCCTCCATGAGGGAATAGGGGAGAGGACTAGAAGGATAAAGGTAAGGATACTTGTAGGTTGAGATAAAAACAATTTAATAATTGAAATAAAATAAAATTTAAAATAATAATGACAATAATAATGGTAATAATAGTAATAAAAAAAAATATACTAGTGAGTGATGCACAGTGCAATCACTCACTTCTTGCCAACCAATGTTGGCCTATTCTTGAATAACAACCCTGGAAGAGCAACAATCCCGAAACCGCAGTCCCTGAAGACAGCCTGAGAGAAAGCAAGTCCAAGAGACCCTCATTAATATACTGAACTTGAGGTTATATAATATGAAATATCCCATTGGCATATCCTAATGCCAATTTAGGTTTGCTAATTTTACTCTTCCTCCTCCTCCCCAGTCCTTTGCACCTGCAGACTAGTAAAACACAGGTAAACTGGAAAGTCTTTTGTCTTCCAGCAACAACTAAAGACATTAGTATGTTATCAATGTTGTTCTAACAAATCCCATACCAAAAATCAAAACACAGCGCTATTCTAGTTGCTAAGAAGAAAACAAGCTCTGTCCCAGCCAAAAACCAGGACAGTAGCATATAAAAGTGGTAGCACAATGGTGAGGCATTTGCTTTAATTTCTTTCCTTAAGGATAAGCCTGGTTGACAGTAACTGAAACAAAACTGAAGGAGATTGTGTTTTACTTGCCTGAGTGTAAAGGGCACACACGCATGCAAAGCTAATGAAGAATAAAATAGATTTCTCTTCCTTACGCACAAAGGATGTGTCCCAGCCGGCGTAACTACTGAACCCAGTGGCAAGGCAGTAGTTTAGCACAGAGCAATACAGACAGAATCCAACAGTCCCTTCAATTCCCTCAAACAGTCAATATAACAGTTCTTGAGGAAACAATTCTTTATATTTTAGGCACTGTCAGACAATTTCTCTCTCCACATCATAGGAATTTTCAGTCCATTCTGGAGAGCCTATTCTATTTTAAAAAAAAAAAGCCTGAAAGTCTGTTGTCATCTTTGCAAGTCAAAGCCATTCTTTTCTGCTTCCATAGGTTGTTTACACAGCATCATCGTGTATGATGATATTTTTTTTTTTTTATGAGCACTGAGGTAAGTTAGCTTGCAGAACCCATATCAGGAACAGAAAATACTTAAGATATCAGAATTAAATAGTTACTGCAGATTATTTGTAAATTCAAATTGGTTCAGTTTAGCATTAACCCAAACCAACAAAAAAAAAAAAAATCCAGTTTCAAGTCAGATTTGTGTTTAACATTAGCAGGAACATTAGAGATCACTCTGCATTTCCAACTAACCCTTTCAATACAGGAAAGTTCTTATCCAAAACTGTGGTATCCCAGAGGGTTTAAAGGTTAACTTCAATTACCTTTCCTTGGTAAAGGGAGTTATAAACCATCCCTAACAACCCTCCAATTCCACAGGATTGCGCAGGACACAGCGAAGCACTGAAGTAAAGGCAGGGCTCAGTAGCAGCAAAAACTGGCAGGAGAGAGAAAAAACCCCGCACCTTTTCTAAAGGCCTGCAATGCTTTCTTTTGTGATTGCCATCTTGCATGCAGTGCACTACAGCCTTCACATTTTGGTTCCACAAGCACTTTTTTTCCCCTATTTCAAATGGGCATAGTTCCATTCACACTTTAAAGCACAAGTCAGCTCCACAGCCAAAAACTGTACCATTCTCCCCACCTGCTCCATTTCTTCCTGGCCCCGATGGCATCCCTTAATTTATAGCAAACTGGGTCAGGAGTGAAATCCAGACTTATAGGAGCCAAAAAGCTCACAAATTAACAGTCCAGCAAAACACACAAGCTAATGAAACTACAGCAGAAGCTATTTTGTATGGCTCACCACCGCTAAGAGGATAAAAGGAGGCAGTGAATTCCTCCCTCTGCAAGCCAGTGTTCATCTACAAGGAAAGGACTACACTGAGACAGAAATTTCCAGTCATGTAAGATACCACCTCCTGACTGTCTCTGTGTTGGGTTTGTGTGACAGGGTTCAGACTGTTTCTGAACTACTGTAGCCCACAGGAAGGACCATGCTGGAGCAGTTTGTGAAGAACTGCAGCCCATGGGAGGGACCCCATGCTAGAGCAGGGGAGAGTGTGACGAGTCCTCCCCCTTAGGAGGAAGGAGCAGCAGAGAATGTGTGATGAACTGACTGCAAACTCAATTCCCCAACCCCCTGTGCTTTTGGAAGGGAGGAGGTAGAGAAGTTGAGAGTGAAGTAACTTCAGCCTGGGAAGAAGGGAGGTGTGGGAGAAAGGTGTTTTAAGATGTGGGTTTATGTCTCATTATTCTACTCTGATTGATTGGTAACAAATTAATTTGATTTTTCTTCCCCAAGTTAAGTCTGTTTTGCCTGTGGCCATAATTGGTGAGTGAGCCGTCCCTGTCCTTACCCCAGCCCATGAGCCCCTGTTATATTTTCTCTTCTCCATCCCACTGGAGAGGAGTGAGCAGACACATGATCTTAGCTGCTGGCTGTGGCTAAAACACAACAGCATCTTTTGAAGACAAGTCAAAGCTAAAGCACCCAAGGGCCAAGGAGAATTTGTATGTTATCACTAATAAGTCAAAGGTCTTTATTTCAAAAAAGTTTTGAAAAAAACTAAGCAGTTGGGTTTTTTAATGCTGATGCACAAAAAAAAAAAATAGAAGTCAACAAATCATTTTGTTGTATATATTGGAACACAAAGTAACCGAGTTTCAGTATAAGAATAATACAGCAAGTTTGTTAAGTAGCAATCTCAAGTAACTTGTGCCTGCAAATAGTCAGCTTCTATAAAACGAACTTCAAATGTTTAACTGAAAGCACACATTGCCTAATCACAGGTAAATTACTGAAGTATACAGCTGTTCTGCATTTCATGGTTGTAAAAACAGTCACAGATGGCACCTGCAGAGAGCAGAGTTGGGCCCGAAAGCTTGCAGATCTCTAGCTTCCTCCACAAGCATTTGTCCTTGTGGAGCACAAATCACCCTCCATCAGACCTTCAGCCAACATCTGCATGTCCTGGGTCATAGTCCCCCTGCCCCAAGTATTTAAGGAAATGTTATTAGTAGGATTATAATACACAATTTATTTGTTGCTAATCAAAGGAATAAATGTTTTTTAACAGCTACTGCTAATATAATTATCATATATTTCTTTTTGTTTGGAGTTTTAATTTCATACTTGACTATGTAGTCAATAGAAGCCAAACTACTTTTTTCTTTCCTTACAATTAGCAATTAAGTCAGTGGAAGACAAATGGAAAACTGACTTTTGCCAGTTTTGCTGCACTCCTTCAAAAGAAGTTAAATCAACCCTCTAGAAGCAATCCTTCCAGTGCAATGAATTTCAAATATGCTTGGACCTTGCACAGGTACAAGTGTAAGACAAATGTGAAAGGGAGAAAAAAATATTCCTCTTTCACGAGCCACTATGTCCATCTCAAACAGCAGTAAGTAAATCCATAGCATTTGTCTCAGTAAAGACATTAACTTGGAGAGAAACCTTGTAGAAAGCAATCAGGGCTCCCACAACAATTTCAGAAGTAACAACGATCTCTAGTTAGACACTTTATCAGTAGTTAATTACAACCTGGTAGAACCAGGGCCTGACTAAGCACCAGCTACCAGGAAATGCCGAAGAGGCAATTTATGTCATTCAAGTCTTTTAAATTTATTTATTTGATAGTATAAAGGTAAATAGCAAGTTTTTGCTTTATCTAGTACAAAACTTATTTTGTGTCATTGGCAACATAAGTCAACATTTAAAAGGCCACTAGCAGCCAAGAAGAACGCAACACTTTACAGTCCAAAATTACATTAGGTTTACAATTCATTAAAACATGTCTGGGATTTAGTCCCTAGTTCACAACACCAGGATGACTATTTCTTTAAATCATCTTGCATGATGGTTACATCTTAACTTACTCAGGGTGGAAAAAACCCAAGCAAACAAAGCAACACAGGGTTAGTTTTAAAGCTCCTAACTGAAAAGTACAGAAAAATCAGATGTTTACTAACTGATTAGAGAAAATATCAGGATGCTCATCTCAGAAAGGCAAAAAAGAAATCACAAGACATTCTGCCTGCAGTGGAAGGGGAAGAACCCCACACTGAAGATATTTCTGAGAAGCTAAACAAACTAAATGTATGTAGATGGCATAAATTTAAGCAGAAGTTTAAGACTGATCACAAGTTGCTATATTTTTTTATAAGTATAACATCACTGTGAATAAATAAAACCAAACCTGGCAGATTATTAGCTCACTGCTTCTGCTCTCCTGCAAGAGGTTCTACAGTTCAGCTTATGGTATGGGTTGGTGCTGTCACTTTCAAATCAATCTCTTCACATCTCTTCACTGTGGTTAAGTGCAAATACTCAATTTTGGCTAAAATAAAAATGCTAAAAGCAAGTTTTCTTACACAAACATGACCTCTACCATCCAGTACTTTGATTCGCTCTGAAAAATGTGAAAATCTGCGGATATAATTTTTTTGGGTAAATGCAAGGTATGGGATTGGAGACAGGGAGAAGCTATTTCTATAGAAGCTCTTTCTATTTCTATTTGCTCAAGCCTGCCATGTCAAAAAAAGTAAGCAACCACATGAAAAGGTATGTTGCAATAAGGCTAATGAGTTGGTCAGGAAACATGCTGTAGATAGAGCAAAGTAAAAATAAACGTAATAAAGCTTAGGCCAGCCAGACCTTCCAAGCATTGAATAGTGGAAAGAAAGGCAGCCTTCTTCATAACTTCAAGGCCTTATCTTCATGAGAACTTCAACTCAGGAAATCCTTTCTTTTCAGAAAAAGATTTTTCTAATTGATCAATGAAGTCCTCACATGAAGTCCTGAGTCAGGCCAAAGCATAAGTCACCACTTAAATTCAAAGGTTTTTTCCCTTACAGTTGAAGCACCATTTTTTTTTTTTTTTACAGGACCATCAGACTTATCACTTAAAATTAAGCACTCAACATAGGCCAGAGGAAACAGAAAGCTCTTCTTCAAAGTTCAAAAGCAGGATTCAGATCCCGCTGCATTAGCAAAACAAAACAAACAAACAAGAATCAAGATAAAATCAGCAATAAAGCCCATCATGTCTCTCATGCTGGTTTCAGACTTCTTTGGCAACATCTCCCTTGATTTAGAGCAGTGGGACAGCAAACCCACCAAATTCCCTTAGAAAATGTCCCATGCACTGTAACAACATTTCAGAGGTAAACACACACAACAGCTGCTCAGACTTCTGCAGTTCAAAGCCAAAAGCTGAAAATACTCATGAGGCAAGCATCCTGTAAAGATGTACCGCAACATTAAGGTGCCAACATGTAAAACCAGAAAGTTTTATTCCTTCACCACAAGATGCTTCATGAAACACACGAGGCTTTACAGGTGTTGGCCACTTTGCAGGGGAAGCGTGAAGACCCTTAGAGGAGGCGAAAGTAGCAGTTCCAAACACCCCCCTGAATATGCATTGGGATCTGCAGATCCTAACTGATTTCAGAGTACTGCTCAGTCACTGGAGATCTGAACTTCAGTGGCCAAAATATATGCTGTTCAGATCTGCTAAAATATGAAAATAAGTCTTTTTAACACATAAAAAGTTGTCAAAGTAGTGGCTCATCAAAATAAAGCTCTTTTTTCAACTACATCTAGATATGGTTTAATAAATTCCCCTCTCCTCCTCCCCAAACCTAGCTGTTTGTTTGCAAAACTGCAAACATTTTTAATAAGGTATTACAAATCTAACGCCTCCTCAGCCAGCATACAGCTGGGAGGAATAGATGGGAAGAAAAGTGAAATTAATAACCCAAGATCTGGAGATGTTTTTAGTTAACACTGATCCAGATCCTGTGCAGATTACACTAATTCTAATTAGCCCTCACTTGCTATTTCCAGGATTCCAATGAAAGCCAAGAAACAATTAATTAAGACCTTAGGATAGCTTCTTCCTTGAGGACAAATGCGAGCCATCTATATAAAAACCATTCAAATCATCAATTGCAGAGTGTGCATATTTTCAAAATCAGCATTCCCAAACAATGAAACTATTTTTGAAGTGTCAGGTATCAGAGACAAAAGAGGCTGAACAGGATGTTTTGACCTTCTTTGAAAGCTACAAAGACTATAGGAAGAATTAAAAGACTTTTAGAGCATAAGAGATGCACAGTTTGCTTCTAGAAAGAGAAAAATATAATCCCAACCCATTTAAAATACTGTCTTGCTACTACACCCAAACACTAGCACTACGAGTATACAAGATGGTCATGACATAGAAACAACCAAACTATGAGCAGAAGAGCTTTGTAGAGACCAGACTCCTCATCACAAGCCTATAGTACAGTGCTACTTCACTGCAAATTATCTGAGAAAAATGTATATTTTTCCTCTTTATTCTTCATACGATTTAATGAAAGGATCTTAAGATACCAAGTGGAAACAAATGAAATTACTTGAATGAAAAGGTACCCCAGACCTGAGCTATCCCATGACAGAATTGCTCTCCCATAACTGCACCTGTTATGCAACCATCTGTTGCATTATAACCAAGATGTGCACCACCATTTGGTACTGCAAAACTTTGTAAATAGACCACTAGTAAATATACAACTTCCCTCCCATGTCCCCCACCAGAACAAAACACACCCAGACATAGTTATAAGCAGCTCAGTAAGCTTGGACTTACCTCCACTGAAAAGTCTTTGGAGGTCTTCAATTTGGCAAAGACAGACAAGGTTCTTGCCTGCACGTGGCCTTACAAACTAACCAGTCCACTGCTTTGCTAGGTAAACCTCACTGCAAAGGGACTTAACCCAGCAGATTCCAACAGTGAAGAGAAGATAAAGATAGATCTATCAGCTGGGAAATGTTTCATCTGGCTTTACAACTTTAAATAGAGTCAGAATCTTCCTTCAATATACTCCAAGCATTTTTTGGCTAATATCAGCACCATTAATGATCCAATTCATTGTTCCCTTGTTCAACTCCTATCTGTTACTCAAAACACTCATCCCTATCTCGTTGCACTTAGTTTTTCTCTTATTTTAGAAAGGAGTCTTCGATATTGCGTCTGCATAGTCACCATGCCATGCAAGATGCTGCTCTTGCTCCAACTGAAGGCAATGAGAACTTGACGGGAGAAGAATTTAACTGAGATTATGAACGTAATTCCTGCTATAGGTAATACACAATTGAGCATAGCACTGGTGTTTCAGCCAGCACTAGGCTGAAGCCAGAGTATTCCAACTATCCCTGGCCTAGAGGTTTCAAAACAAAAAGTTAAGGGAGGAGCTCTACCTCAAAAGCTTACTGCTTTATCATAACAACACAAGAAAAGCCAGCAGTAGGTCAGATCCCACATTCAGCTAACCTAGTATCCCATCTCATCTCACACAGTGGCCAGAGTAAGGCTCCCACTGCAGCAAGAGCTGAACAGCTTAACCACAAGCAGTTTCACCGTGGAACCATGGTATGAATTATATGAACACTGGACAATATTTCTTTGGATTTCTTTCATTTAAGGCAGATTAGAAAGGGTTACAGGCCCACATTCAAAAACTTAACCTTAAGACATCTGAAGTTTCCATATGACTTGAACTTTCTATGCATTGAGATAAACACGCTTAAGAAGGCAAAGCATTAATGAGCTAGCAGTTGCCAGATTCGGCCCTCTCTAAGTATGAGGTAAAATATATTAGCTTAAAGTCAAGCAAAATTTATACTAAAGCATTTTGACTTAAACTAGAACAGGTTAAGAACGTACACAAAGTAACCACAGCTCAGCAGATGCATATTAGCTCATTAAACTATTGCAGCTGAGTGTGTCACAGTCCTTAGTCTCCGAAGTTGCTTTTGAAATGCTGCAGGGATAATGAAACAAGACAGGTATTTCACCCCTGTATTCCAACAAGATAACTTCTCTGGTGGAAAGATACTTCACCACATTTAACCCCTCTTCTTAAAATATCATTTTTCCCACATCAGTAAGCCTCCACCCATAATTCAGATTCACTTCTTCAAGGTTAAAGGAGTTTATAATGTTGCAAGAGCAACAAGGAGCAGTGAGCAGTATGATGGCATTTTTGAACCAATCTGTAGTTGCTCTACATCACTGGTGTACCACACGCTAGAGGATGTGCTATTATTCCACCTCCACACTGTTTGTTTCATTATTTACACAGACCACTTAATCACAATGTTTTGCTGCACTTTTAAATGCCCCCTGATTTCTACTTTATGATCATCTGTAGCTGTGAGCTGAACAACAACAAAAACCCCACAACACCACAGAAGTTTTCAATATTTTCTCAAGACACATACTGAACATGAATTTGTCCTGTTCCTTCTTCCCTATGCTAATTCCTCCAGTGACATAAGACAATTCTACCTCCAAAGAGACCAGCACAGAACAATCATTACCCCACTGATAGCATCCACTTCCAAGTCAAGCAGGGAGCTGTAACACCCACAAAAAGCCTCAATAATGCCCTTAAGCAGGCAGTATTTCACATATTAGCTCCTTATAGGACCACCATACAGGCACCTAAACATCCACTGGGAAGAAAGGGAACAGCTATCCTCAGAGGGTCTACATTTGTTTTTCTTCTATCATGTGCTTTCTTGCCACCCCCATCAAATGAAAAAACTACACTGCTTCCTCTTTAAATAAATGCTTTGTGAAAAAACACAGCTACAACTCAGTTATTAATATTAAGGATTAAGTAATATGTTAAGAATGCACCAGCTCATTTGACTTAGTATTAGTGTGGTTACGGTCTAAAACTATCAAAAGCTTTAAAGTACTTTTACACAGTTTCTAAGATTAGCAAAATATTAAATGAAAATATCACTTTACAGCTAGAAAATGGGCCACATTAATGGCATCATAGTTGTTTGAATTAAAACCAACATTCAAACATCTTTACTAGCTATTGCTGTTTATAATCACTGGAAGATGTCTGGGTTCAAACAATCTCTGAAGTTGGAAAGAAGAAATACATTGATAGCAATGAAAATTTTATTCAGCTCCACAAAAGCAACAAGTATCAACTTACTGCTTTTTATAATATAATACACCAATGGCACATATTATATTCAACTGAAGTGATTAAGTATTCTCTTTGCACACAGAAACAAAACCTGACCGATTTTTCACCCAATTCACTACAGTTAAATAATTCTGTATTGTAGAATGAAAGGTGGTTTTCTGCCATAGCACCAGCTACCTGTGTTGAGACTTCTCTGTATTTCCAACACAAGAGTTTAACTGAAATGTGCGCTAATTAGGTAAAGTTCTACAAACCAGCTACAAGGGCAGCAATACTATTTAATAATCTTGACTTGCCAACTGGATGCTTTGTGCTAAAGAAAGCACGAGTAACTATTGGGCAGAAGCACTTTTAACTTGCAACCAGAATGTATCATTTGACATAAAAATGATGCTGCTCCCAAAATCTAACAGTTTAGGTCAGAACTAGTTTCCTTTGACAAATTTCTCTCAGGAACACTGCAGCAAATTATTCTTTGCATTAGTCCAGATCTGCAAGGCAGGCATGACTGCAAGAAGAGATATAAAAGCCAGGTAAGTAGTTTTAAAATTACATATTATATGATTATCACAGGAAAGCTAATAATTCTTGCAAAAGGATTAGAAAAATGTAGCCAGCAAAGCATTCAGTAAGATTTTAAAGTCTTTCACAGGAGGCACTCATGAGATGAAATGATGGGAAACAACAACAAACAAAGCAATGTAAGACCACTGGCTTTCAAACCTGTACTACACAGAAATCAAACGACTGCATTCACTACTTAGCACAGCCTCCTATCAGCATTTTCAGGAGCAATTCTTCCCTTACCACAAGTAATAGACTGTGAGAATTGATAGGAAAAAAAAAATCTAATAGCTGACCCACAGTTTTTACAACACTGTACAAAAAACCCCAAACAAACAAACTTTAAAAAGATTTTTCTTAGCATGTGGTGAGTGTGCTACTTCACAAATTAAGCTATGTCACCCCACTGTGCTGGGCAGAAACTAGCTTTTCTTCACGCATTCACCAGGTAGATGTGAGAGCCCAGTGGCATCAGGCACCACCAGTAATCACATGGAAGCGATGCACTCCCTGGTAGTTCAGAGGAGTTCCCCTAGACAGCAAAGCATTGCACAACCCAAAACAACTTTGCAATTGATGGAAAGAAGAGATGCTTTTGAAATCTAGGTCTTCAGCAAAACACATCAGGAGTCCCACCCTTCCCATGCACTGGAAGGGTGCCCATACTCACTGTGCTTTCTCCACCAGCAGGCAAAAGGGGCTGTCTGCAGCCACCTAGGCAATAGCAGAGTGAAACATTCATTTTTGGTTTCAACAGAAAAACTTTCAGAAGAGGGATGAAGTTTTAAGTAGTTCAGATCTTTAGAAAAGGTAGCTAAATTCTTCAAGGCTATATCCAACTGATAACACTCTGAGAGAACGTACCCTTCTGCTTAAACAACGTGACATTGAGAGACAGTTACCTCTCTGCTAGGCCTACTCAAGTTTGTAGTAGATTTGAGGTGCCGAGTCCTAGCAATAGGGTAGATAAGGTAGTGATGCCAGAATAAACTAGTTTTGTGGAGACAGAAGTGTTGTAAACAGGGCAAAAGATGAACTAAGCACGCGCAGAAGAAAAATTCAACTAAAGTTTCAACAACCACCAAAAGACCAACAAGATGACCAGTACGCATGCAAAAAGGACATTCACATACATTAATGGACTCTTGGAGATGTAATGAATATGTTAATAACTTCTTGGAAAAGTAATGAATATGCATGTTTTGATAGAATAAAGCTTTTGCAGAGAGAGACGAGTCAGTATGCACGATAGGTGGAACAATCCCCCGTACATCCGTCGCCGCAATAAATGATGGTGGCTTCTTAAGACTACACTGGTGTGAAGAAGTTTATTCCCAATTTCAGTGACATAACAGCACCGAGGATTAGGAGCAACAATAATTATCTATATCTGATGTTTTGATGTGTAGCAGAGGAAAAAACAGCAAATCCCACCAGCATTAATATGCCCAGGCCCTCCTATTATTCACTTGAATTTCTCAGATACATTTTAGAAAGGGCATTTCTTGCTTTTTTTCATTTGAAAATATAAATCTTATTTCTCTACTCTTTATTCCAGTCATTTTTGTCCTCTTTGCCCTTGAGATTAATTTGATGTAGGAAAGCACATACTTTGCGTAGGACATAATACCACATCTGAGAGCAATTACTAGGTTTCATAAAAGGTGACCAGGCATTAGCATGCAATTATTTCTTTGTTACACAAAATATTTTTAAGATTGAAGTAAGACAGGACAAAAACATTGGTTCAGTCACCTCCAAAAGAACTCTTTCTAATAATAACAACAACAACAACAACAAAAAGATTATATAGGTAAGACATTTCACTAAGTTATCATATTCACACACACAAAAAAACCCCTAAACAAAAGGTACAACCCAAAACCCATACTTTTGATGTTTGATTCCTGGAAAGAAAATTAAAACAACCAAAAAAATCAATTTTTAGAGTGAATTCTCCCAAGCTACCAAAGCTGCAGTGTTAATAAGTAATCGTTAATATGTTGTTATGTAATTGTTAAAAAAAAAGTTTTTAAAATAGATTAAAATCAGAATCAGCATATTCTTGGTAGTTTGCCATTAACAGGCCAACAATTATTTCAGTAGTACTGCCAGCACAGCAAGCTGGTAGCAATCCAACTGAAAAGCTATTCTGTTTGTTCCCTACCCAACATTAATTGAAATGGGTTTGCATTACTTGACTACCACAGTAAGAACAAGACTGCTCTCGTTTGACTGCAAGAGCACATGATCCATTAGATATTATTGTACAGGTGAAACAAATATAATTTATATGTCTACATAAAAATTCCACAATATTTAATATGGTATCATCTTATGTCCTAGAAAAGCCCTTGATCATAGCAGCAGATTTGCCACTGATGAAGTCTGAGGTATAGATAGCAGCCGCAGAGGGGAACCAAAAGGGTAAGATCCACCTACACCACCATTTCCCCTTGCAAATATTTGATTTCATTGCATCATTTAGAACTAGAAGTTCACTCACCAAAATAAAGCAACGTATCAAGAATTCTCTTGTGCATGTTTTATCCAAAAAGAAACACAAAAATTAGGCTGGATGCAGAGTTCAGAAAGTTCCTCCTATATGTAGACCACCACCAGTTCTCATTTAAAATCGCAGCAGTAATACATAGCTATAAAAAGCCTCACCTAAAACCAACTTGAGAACATCACAAAGTTCTGGAGAAGGTCACAGAAATTAGAAGATACGGGAAAGCGCTACTGTTCCCTTACTGTAGGCATCACCACAGATCAAGCGGGAGAAGGTACCTGAAGTGTTTTTTCACCAATAAGCCTCAGCCCTCATAAGTATCTGGACACGTATCTGCATGACTAATGAAACTGCAAATCAGTTCATCCTTAAGTTGCAGAGCTCCTTTCACAGATAGCAGTGCAAGTCTTCAAGGACATACAACTGAGGTGTCTTTGACAGTGTCACCTCAGTGCCAGGCAAGATCATGGAACAGATACTCTTAGAAACTATGCTAAGGCACATGGAGAATGAGAAGGTGATTGGTGACAACCAGCAGGGCTTCACCAAGGGCAAATCGTGCTTGACCAATCTGGTGGCCTTTTATGATGGGGTTACAGCACTGGGGATAAGGCTAAAGCAACTGATGTCATCTACCTAGACTTGTGCAAAGTGCTTGACACTGTCCTGTGTGACATCCTTGTCTCCAAGCTGGAGACACACGGGTTTGATGGATGGACCACTCAGTGGATAAGGAACTGGCTGGATGGTCACTCTCAAAGAGGTGTGGTCAACAGCTCAATGTCTGAGTGGAGATCGGTGACGAGTGGTGTCCCTCAGGGGTCAGGTACTGGGGTTGGTGCTGTTCAACATCTTTGTCAGTGACA